>NC_142654.1:32350757-32653787 GCF_055504915.1 Nelumbo nucifera
CTCCCTCTCTCTCCCTCCACTTTTTTTTTCTCCATTATTTTCAACTGCAAACACCACTACTAGATATGCAACAATACAGTAGCGTTCATCATTCACCTCTGTTGTAGCGCTACTATAGCTTGTTAGTTTTTTTAATATATTTTCCTATTTGTGTGTTCATTTTTTTATATTTCTTACATACGTGTTTAGTTCAGTTCAATCAAAAACCATCTAAAGTGAATTATTCTCCCAATTTAAGCTATCATCGCAGGAAACAGGATCTGCTCCTCACAAATGGGTGCCTCATAGACACATCCACCGTGCATTGGGAACATCTCCCGTGGTTAATAACTAACAAATTCAGAAGATGTTCTCAATGCATGGTAGGATGCACGTGTGAGGAGCAGATCCAGCCTCCCATTGCAGGCGCTTCTGCACATCTAATCCTTTTTGGTTCCTGACAGTTGGCAGTAGTTTTATTGATGCAGCGCTCTGGTGGAGGTTTCCGAAACTGTAGACAATTCTTTTATGGGAGTTTGGATATTCTCCTCACACTGACCTCACAGGCACATCTCACAATGTATTAGGGGCATCTTCTATATTTGTGTATTATTATTTATGGGAGATGTTTTCAGTATTATTTATGTGAGGTGCACTATTAATTTGGAGCATATCCCAATTTCTTTTAGGGAGACATTTCATTTGAAATACTCAAAGGGTAGGTTGAATCATTTCCTAGTCGAATTCAGATCAATCTCTCATCCAGATGGAAGATCTATAGTTGGTGCAAAGAGAGTACAAATACAAATATGTACAATATAGATATATATTAAGTAATGCATAATACAAGGTTTTACACTCTACATATTTGCATTCATATTCCTAAAGTCCAAGCTAAGCCTTAGGTTTCAATTTCATTTTTCTTTGGGGGCCGAGCTTTGTTATGAATCCCATTTTATAGAGACAAAAATTGTTTAATCTGTTATAAAAGAAATGTTTAATCTATAATCTATTTGAGTAAAAAGATGTCTTTCGTGCAGTTCTAACGTAAAAGTTGAGATTTTGAAATGGTTTAATGGGCATATAAAAACAATACTAGCGTTTTCTTACGTAAGTTTGTTGATAAGGCATGTTTAAGTTAGGTTTTTTCTTTTTTAACCAAAAAAAAGTTCGTTTTGAAAGTAAGCAGTTTATCAAACATACATACATGTTTATATAATTAATTAATCCAATCATAAATCCTCCAAATCCAATTCGGTGGCCCAAGTCAGAACCCAGAATGTGAGAAGTCAAAAGTCAGAACTTGTGACGGAATTAATAATAGGCCTTTTTACCGTCCACTCCACTTCAGAATTCATATGAACTGAACTCAAATTATTCCTTTAGCAGTATTTGAAAATAATACAAATAAGTGTCAAAGTAAATGTAGACTGTAAAACAGTTCATACAGATTGTAAAATTGTGTTAGTTTTGCATTGATAAATTTATCTTCTTACCAAACATACTTTTAACTGTAATTGATGTAAACATGAATTCCAATAAAACATACGTTTTTTTAATAAAAAACCCACTTGAATGCAAATTTACTTCTTGCACTTTTACATCTTATTATTAATGTAAATATACATTGATATGTCATTTGTCAATGCATAAGTGTAATGTTGCCAAACACAGGCAAAAGTAAATCAAACTATAAATTTACCCTGAATCAGAATTTACACTTCATTATCGTTTCCAAACACAGCCTTAATAATATTAAGTTTGTTTGCCGTGTAAATAGAAAACTACACCGAAAAAGTGTATTACAAGAGTTAGAATTATCAATGTAAAAAGTGAATCGGCCTTGTGCTCGTTTTGCACTCTTGTGCGTTTGGTGGAACGATATAAAACCTAGTGTAAACAATAGAGATGACTGATAATAAAGCGAACTAAAGCGAGCAATAGAGAGGACTGATAATTTCGATTCAGAGCAAGTCATAAGGGAACTTATGTGTAAGTGCCATTAGCCAGTTCAATTGGCGCCAATGATCCGAAACCTCTGAACCAAGCACGGACACCAACGATGGTATATAACGCCCAGAGCCACGGGCGACTTCCTTGTCCTTAGATCCTCTCTCTGGTCAATTTCCTGATTTCCTTCACCACAATCTCCTCTTCCCAGCTCCTAAAGTAAAGTTGCTTTATGGATCTCTGCAGCATGAAAGGTGAAGTTTCTTCCTTGGTTTTGCTCTCCTCCATTCCGTTTGTCTTGGTCTCTTCTTTCTTATCATCTCCATTTTCCGTTTTAATGTCTTCTATTATAAACTTGTCGAATCTATCAGATGCTCCGTAGCACGCCAAAGGTGTCCTCTGTAAGAAGATTGAAACCACAAGGGGGGTGAGACGGAACAATTTTGGAGGATAAGAGAGATGTTATATCTTTACATCAATGGAGAGAAAGGTTCAAAAAATTGTTATGTATCAACCGATATGGGTTGATATATATCGTATCGGGCCCTTCCCGATACACCCCTACAGGGATTGTATCAGGTCAGGGCCTGGTTCAGAGGGTAGCTGGGACTTAAACCGGCCCCTCTGAACCAAAATCGAAAAAAAAACAAGTGGAAGTTAAAAAAAGGGCTGATATACTAGTAGGGTGTATCAGCCAATATCGATACTTTGAACTTTGATGGAGAGTTTGATGAATTTTTTACATCAAATTTTTATATAAATTTATATCAATTCTCAATGTAAAAGTCTATCTAAGAGCTATTTTACATTGATTATCATCATTCTTATTTTACATTTTACCCAAACACCCGCAAGCAAATGAAGCCTGATCATTTAAATATATTGAATCTTTTAACATGGGAAAGAAGAATTGAGATTTGCTCCTCACATAAAGCACCTCACACCAACCTTACAGCACTTATCCACGAGCAAGATTTAGCTTAAAGTGCTGTTTAGTGGGCTGTGGAATCAATGATGAGGTTCTATGCTATTATTAAATACATGAAGCCCATGAATTTATTATCTCATTATTAGTTTCACAGTCTCTTGAATATGTTAAAGTTCAAATCGACCCCCACAGAATGCACCCTAAAAACGTCCCACATTCTAACCGTATCCTATGGGAACATCTACCGATAACAAATACAAGAGATATTCTCAATACCATATGGGGCGCATTCTGTAGGGTCAGATGTGAATTCTCAGCTAATTCGAATTTCGTATCCACCGACCACCGTGTATTATGAAACAACACGCAAATACGAAAGATGTTCCTCGTATGCGTCTGGGATGTGAGGTTGGTCTGGGGAGCGCTCGAGCAGATCCGGACTCGGAATAGCGTTGGTTTAAAACCGTGAAATCACGAACTTCATATCTTCGATGCATTCTGTGACCCCCACCTTACGTCACTCCATCTAATTCAATTCAAGGTGGGCCACATCAATGTATTAAAGGCGGTAATTCACAGTTTTTGCCCATAAACGAAACGGGAGTAGCTGATTTTGAGCCAAGAATCTCGTATCTTTCCTCAAATACGAACTAGGGTTTCAAATCGACCTTTCGACCTCCGGACCTTATTTCTTTCTAGACAGGCTTCTGCTATCTCTGTAGACCTTCTCTCAATCTCTACTACGCTTATCGAGCTTCCAAACTCTTGAGGGATCCGCGTCGATGCCTCCCCGAACGGTGAAGAAGGGATCGGCCGCGCCTGGCCCGAAGAGAACACCGAGGGCGACTAAAGCGACGCCGAAGCCCCAAACTCAACCGGAAGTAACAGAAGAGACAGTGAAGATCGATGAGGTTTCGGTTTCTGTAGCTGAAACTGAAGAGGTGAAGGTGGAGCCGGTTGTTGAAGAAAAACCGGAGAAGACTGAAGAACCTGAACATGAAGTTAGACCTGACACGAGCGGAAGTTTTTCTGTTAAAGGTAAGACTTTCTTTTTTTTTTTTTTTTTGATCTGGAATATCATCAGGTTGTTGTTTTCTCTTTGTTTAGTCTAGATTCCACGCCTTTGGATATCTGTCATTAACTTATAAATTTTAATTTATGAATTTGTGAAAGAGCATATTTACTATATAATTATAAGCTGTCCTTTTTTGTTGACAGATTTTTGGTTTCTTCTGTATCCTTTATCTTCTATACTTCAGCCTTTTATTTGGATATTTTTCCTAAAGTCCCTTTTCTTTGAAAATGGTTAATGTCTTGGGTTTTCTTATCTTAACGTGGAAAGATGCTTTTTTTTTTTCATGTAGTTCTCTGCCTTTTTGGTTTCTCTTTGGTTTCTACCTTCTGGATGCATCTTAATAGTAAATTATAGGTGATGGAATGATTTCTTGGTGTTTATTTATCATAAAGGAGAATGGCATCTTAGATTTGTCCTCACGTCTGTTAAGTGAAAGTCTGTTACATGCCATAACGGCTCTTCTTTCTTATAGTAGGTTCTAATTTGAAAGCTCTTCAAAAATAAATAAATAATTAATATTCCCCTCAATCAATTGAATTGAAACTTCCCTATTGATATGAGAACCTACTTGTCATTGATAGGACTACAAACAAGTATTTACCTGTTTCTATGACAGCTGAAGATGATTCCAAGGAGGATTTTGATGTAGATGACAAAGGTGAACGGCTAGAGCTGGAGGATAATGAACCGGAATATGAACCTGAAGAGGATGGTGGGGTGGATTATGATGAGAAGGAAAATGAACACGAGGATGTTCAGAAAGGAGGAGATGATGGTGAAGAGGCTGAGGACGGTGACGTAGAAGAGGAGGATGATATGGTTGAGGAGGAAATGGAAGATGTTGCTGAGGAAGTTGAAGGCGAAGAGGATGGAGAGAATGGTGAGGAAGAGCGGGAAGAAGTTTTTGATGAAGAGGAGGAAGAACATCATGAAGTTGTTAAAGAAAGGCGTAAGCGTAAGGAATTTGAAATTTTTGTTGGGGGTTTGGACAAAGATGCAACTGAGGATGATCTTAGGAAAGTCTTCAGTCAAGTAGGTGAAGTTACCGAAGTCAGGTTGATGATAAACCCTCAGACTAAGAAAAACAAGGGATTTGCATTCTTGCGTTTTGCAACTGTGAAACAAGCAAAGCGAGCTGTTACAGAGCTCAAGAATCCAGTGGTACTTTTCTAAATCTTATCAAAGTTAAAAGACTAATGTGTTTTTACTTTGTATGTGTTATTAAATTTTCTTAATGATCATCCGTCCAGATCAATGGTAAACAATGCGGTGTTTCTCCAAGTCAAGACAGTGATACACTTTTCTTGGGAAACATATGTAAGACATGGACCAAGGAAGCAGTGAGTAAGCTGGACCATTTTATGTCCTTGTCATTTATCTATGGTGGGCTAATTGAGATTATTGACCATGTTGTCTACATTTGGTTTCAGTTAAAAGACAAGTTGAAACATTATGGCATTGAGAATATTGAGGATTTGACATTGGTTGAAGATAGTAACAACAAGGGAATGAATCGTGGATTTGCTTTTTTGGAGTTCTCATCTCGTTCAGATGCCATGGATGCTTATAAGCGTCTCCAGAAGAGGGATGTTGTTTTTGGAGTTGATAGGCCCCCAAGGGTTTCTTTTGCAGATTCTTTCATTGATCCAGATGATGAGGTCATGAAACAGGTGAAATATCAAATCAACATTCCTCTGTAGGTAGATAGGATTAAAACATCTCAATTGGGTTAGACAGATTAATTTTATGACCTTTATATTGCACAATGTTAAGAGGAATGCTATATGATGCTAGTTCCTTCAGAATACCTAATGAAAAATCTGTTTCATTTTCCTGCTTGTAACTCCAACTCAAAGAACCAAAGTAATATTGAAAATGCTGATAAAGAGATGACCTTGGAAATGGAAGACAAAATATGCATTTGATTTAATTGGATGTCAAACCTTATTAGGCCATGGTATCCAACGCCAGATTCTTTGTGTTGATGTGTATAACATGGCTAGGTTTTGGGAGGTAGTTATTTTTTTAGATGATAGCTCTATGAATTGGCAGTCTGTCTATTTGCATTTATTTTGATTTCAGGTTCTTTATCCTGAGATTTTTAAACACGGCTACCTTGTCCAGATATATTTTAAACAACAGTTAAGGTCTCATTTGTGTATACTGGATCATGTTTGTATCTTGTGTTGCTGCAATCTCTTTCCTGGTCTTGATGAATTCAAGAAATGTGAAGTTGATAATGTACTACTGTTTCATACTTTAGGTTAAAACAGTGTTTGTAGATGGTTTGCCTTCTTCATGGGATGAAGATCGTGTAAAGGAATATCTCAAGAAATTTGGGAACATTGAAAAGATTGAGCTTGCTCGTAATATGCCATCAGCCAGGAGAAAAGATTTTGGCTTTGTAACTTTTGGAACCCATGATGCAGCAGTTGCATGTGCTGAGGGCATTAACAATGCAGTGCTGGGTGAGGGGGACAATAAGGTATCCCATTGTATTTAAAGACTTGCCCGTTTTATTTCATAAGTGGGAAGATGTGGTGTTTGGCTGCTGCTTGGTTGTATTTGTTTCTTTGATAGTTCTTTGCTTTCAGGCAAAAGTAAGGGCAAGGTTATCACGGCCAGATCGCAAAGGAAAAGGTAAGCATTCTCTTCGTGGAGAAACTCGCTATGGGCGAGGCTCTTCACGAGGTGTTAGGGGTCCTTGGGGTCGTCCTGCACCCCGTAGCCTCCCCGGACGTGGTCCAAGAGGAATTGGGGCACGTGCAGCACCAGCTAGTGCTCGTGGATTCAAGAGGTCTTCAGGATTTAGAGACAGCCGTCCTGTTGTGGCTGATACAGAAAGAGTTAGGGCCTTGTCTCCCCCAGAACGATCTTATGCTAGAAGGGCTCCTGGTATGCATCCTTTTCCTTTCATGTTTTAGATGGCTACAAGTTGTATCTAAACATTGATATTATTTTAATTTTTGTCTTACACTGCTGGTGTGTGCTTGTCTTACACTGTTGGTCCCAAGCCCAAATAAAGTAGGGATATTTTAGGTTGGCAGCTGGCTCTAAAACCTGCCAAACCCTTGTGACATGGATTCTGATTTCTATTTATGACGAGACATGATTCATGTTGCTGACCCCATATATTTGGGATGACTTTGATGATGAAGATTTTAATGCTATGCCTTTCTGTTGAAACAGTTCCTTCTTACCCAAAAAGCAGTTTAAAGAGGGATTATGGTAGGTATGATGAGTTTCTTCCAAGAAGCAGAGCTGCTGCAGAGTATGGTTCTAGGGTTGCTATGGAGAAGCGGTCATCCTATAGGGATGACTATCCTTCACATGGACCTGTTTTTGGTGATGATGTGCCTCAAAATGCTTCACGCATGGCATCAAGGAGAACTTCTCTAGATGAAGGGTATGCACGAAGGTATGAAAGGCCTCTTTCAAGTTACCATGAAGGGCGCACTCGTGATTATGATTTGATCCCTGGTTCAAAACGTCCATACTCTGCATTGGTTAGTCATTTTTTTATTATTCATTGTTTCTTCATTTTGTACTGTCAAGTTCTTTTTCCTTTTGTGCTATAGATTTTCCCACCTCCCCATCCTAGCCCAGAAAATAGAGGTTTAAAAATTATGGGTAACTGTTTTGGAAAAGGATGATGTTCCTCCACGGTATGCTGACGGTGGTCTTCGCCAGTCAAGAACTCGTGTAGACTATGGAGTTGATGGAAATGCTTCCCAATATGGAGATGCTTATGGTGACAGGTTATCTGGATCTTTGGAACTAATTTTCTGGTCTGTTGCTCTTCATTTGGAGCTTGTCTTGTTCCAGAACTTACACACTCTATTTTGGTTGTTAGGCTTGGGAGATCTCAGTTAGGATATGGCAGTGACAGAAATTCTTTCTCAGGTCATGAGTCACATGGACTGTATGGTAGCCGCCAGGGTATGAGTTACAGTAGAGGTAAATTAAGGATTGTTAATAGGGTTTAATTTGCAATTGCTAATGTAATGGTCTTTCACCCATGCTTGTGGTTATGCTTCTTGATGCTTAATGCTTCTATGCTTTTGGTATGTGGTGGTTTCTAGGTTCTTATAGTACACATGATGCTGGTGGAATGTATTCATCAAGTTTTGATGACGATTACATGGCCCGTGGACCTGATGTAAATAAAATACTTTCTTTTATTCAGTAATGTTGATATTAAGTTGAAAATTTTATATACATCTCTTGTTAATTTATTTTACATTGATATTGCAGGTTGGCGGTGGTTCATATTCTTCATTATATTCGAGCCGTGGGTTGGGTGGCAGTGGATACCTGGGTGGCAGTGGTTCTGGATCATATTATTGAGGCAAGTCTTGTTTTGTATCATACACCTTTTTGTGTTTTAAGTTATGGTGCATGTGGACGCACATGACTGCTGATTCATTGATGCATGCTTAGTTAAATTTTTTTTGTAACAAAGAGGCGTTTCTTTGGTTTTCCTATAGCGTTTTGATTGGCAACAATGGAGGATGGTGGTCACATGTGAATTTGTATCTGACACAGATTTAACATGACAAGAGCTTGCTGTAGGCCATGGGTTATTTGAAGCCTATTCATAAAGATGCCTCCAGAGTCTTGGGGAGAAAGCACATATTTAAAGAGCATATGTAGCCTATCAGTTATTTTGAGAGGACTGGGATTTGAGTGTTGAATTTTACAATGCAAGAGGTGCATTTTCAACCATAGATGTGGGTTTTATTCCAGTCATATTTCATACTGTAAGGATCTTTGAGTGATTGGGAGTTCAGAATAAGAAAGCATACTATGTGGTATGTATGACGTGCATATTATTTCTCTCACTATAAGAACTCCATTTGATGGACAAAGAGGTTGTATGCTTCATTATAAGTTGTCAATGGGCAAAACAGTTGGCATACATGAAAGCATGAGGTGCTCCATAATGAGTTTTTGTTTTGGATAGTTTTCATTCTTCAAAATTCCTGGGTTAACGATTAGCTCAGAATTACAGGAGGCATTGATGCCATGTTTGATCAAACATTACTGTCAATAGTGCAGCCATGAACTAACTTGGAAGAAGTTTTCAATGAGTTATCCTATACTAAACGGAACCATGATTCAATGTTTCATCATCTTTAAGCACTGAATATGTGCCTATATACTGGTTAGAGGACTTATGCCCCAAGTTTGGTAGAGAATATAACTGGATTAACAAGCTGACTCTTATTCAGGTATGCCCCTCTTGTAAGGGGTATGGGGAAATTGCTAGCTAAAAGAATATGGTTAAGTTATAGATTTGGCTAATCAGAGCCCTTAAGATGAAAACTCATTGTGAACAGAGCAATTAAATTTAGCAGGAAATAATTCACAGCAGTAGTAAACTAGAAATCATGTTTCAAGATCATTACTTGTGAAGCACAAGTTAACTTTAGACATTTGATCCCAAAAGTTAGATGGGTTCTAGGAATCAAATTGCCTTTGTGGTTGCAAATTGTTCTGCTTCCTATTTACCATGTTCTTTGGTTTTGGGTTTGGGAGGTTAGTTACAGCACAAAGAACCATCATAATGATAATGTGTGTACTTACTGGCATAGGATCTCTGGTGCCGTTCCCATTCTTGGTTTTCATTGTATTTTTTGGTATGCTATATAACCACTGGAGATGGATTAAACTCTTTTATTAGGGAGTGCTTTTGATCATTACATGGGAGAATTTCTTAAGTTCTTTGACAGGCTTGATTTATAATTGAATCAGGGGATTCATGTGATAATAATAGCAATGTGACTAGGAGACTTGCTTTGGGTCTCTATCATGGTAACTGTAAATGGACAAAAGAATTTATTTTTGAATCATAAGGAGCACTTGAAGTTTCTAGAGTGGACTGCTAATACCTAAATGTATATATGGTCGCCTGATTTCTATTGGTGATTCTCTGATCATTATTGAATTAGTTGCTTCTCATTTGAAAGTAGTGACCGGAAGGTGCTAGGGTTATCAATGGTGATCCATATTTTACCTCTGGTTGAGTTTGGATCTGCTTTGTAGTCAGGGCTGTTTTGTTGTGCTGGTAATTTCGTATAGAAATTTACTTTTTTTTTCCTTAGTTTTTGGTTATTTTTGCCATATGTTAGGATCAATACATCTTTCTTACTGAAGGTAATTCCTCATAAGTACTGAGAAATGGGTGCTCTTAGTATTTTATTATTTGGTGTCATTAGTTGTAAAAGATGTTTATAATTCGGACTTGTTGGTTAGCGAGGGTTTTTTTTTTTATTCAAGAAAATTCCTTTGAACCTAAAGGCTTCCAAGTTGAGTTTGAGGGCAACAAGATTAACACTAAATCTTTGTTTGCTTGGATTGTCAAGTGGGTTTAGTTTGAGCAAGATCTTGTACTGGCGAGCCTACCACTTAAATATATTGTTCAACTTGAGATGGGATGAGGGTTGGATTTTGGTTGGTCGGTCTAGTTGTATATCTGCATTCGTATGCATTCATAGATCTGTCTTTGGAATCTATTGGCAGATCACATATGTTTATATTGCAGCAATGAACTTCAATTCCTATATTTACTAGTGTTGGGAGTATATTCCAAATTAAGCTAGGTAATTACATCTTATTATCAATTTTGATGATATTTTTTGTTTTGTAATAAGCTAGATGAATGAACCTTTTTAACTGATAAATAATCAATTAGATTGTTTGAAGAAAAAGGTCTGGTTGATTTTTGAAGTGTTTCACAGGAATTAGAAACTGATAAAATAGGTACGCTCTTTGATTTGTTCTCTGTAAACGTTCTTGCCCCTGGATGTTGCTTCCAAAGTAGTCTTCGTATTCCTTTCTGGTCTATCAAGTTTTCTTTTGTGCAAGACTGTTTGGTCGGAAGGATTGAAGTCCTTGTTGAACTCTTATCTTGATATTGAAATCATTCTGCATTTCAATTTCAAATGGAACTATACTTTCTGGGTCTACCGCTGTTGATGGTGGTAGCAGAAGTGTCTTACTCAGGTTTCTCAATTCATAGACTTCACAGAGTCTAGTCATGGTGGAACTTTTTGTTTTTGGTAAATTGATTTTCTCAACAGTCTGAGGGCACTTTTGCAGCTGTGCGAGGGTATGCTGATGATAGGGCATGCCATACGTTGACATTGTAACATGTACATGTTTACGCTTTGTACATGCACTTGCCATGTGCAATGTAATGAATAAGAAGAATGGCCTTATCACACTATTTTTGCTATTTTTTTTTTTTTTCGTTCAGAAAGTATTCGTAGATGTTTATTTGTTCTAATTTGATTTGTTTGCTCTCGGTTTTAGAACTTGTCCATGATGTGGGTTAAGGACGGACATACATAACAGGGAGCCTGTTTGTTTTTTGGATTTTTGGAGGGGGAAAGTTGGTCAATAGGTTTTGATTTATATTGACCGACATACTCGTGTTCTTTACTCCGATTTATTTAGGATCCATGGTCCCTATGTATCACTTACCCAGTGGGTGATACCCATTTCCCAGATGATTAACTAATTTTTCCACTTACAACACTTTCATGGGACAAAATTGTCCCATTTAATAATGACTTTTTATAACTAAAACAGTCGTTGTCTTGTTTACCTAGGAAATAAAATATGGTAAATGCACTTGCGTAAATAGCTTCCTAAAAAATGAACGGGCCTAAATGTGTTGTGCTGATTTTTTGAGGGAGATATTGCCCAAGTAACCTGAAATTCACCAATAACGCCTTCAGAAGTAGGCCTGTAATTAAATCCGAGTTTGATCCGACTTTAAAAGTCAGCGTCCATTTTCAATCTAAAATCTAATTGTATCTACGAGAAGCAAGTCAGCGTCCATTTTCAATCTAAAATCTAATTGTATCTACGAGAAGCAAATTCGAATTTGAATTTGATCGGATATTGGATTTCATTTGAGTTGGCAAGAGGTTATAACAATTAAGTATAAAATTAGACTGTTTGGTTTGAAGGAAATGGTAGGGAAAGGAAGGGAAGCCTATACAAGGTTTGTAAGGGTTTCCCTTCCCCTTCATTTCTCTTCTTTTTCTTTCAAGCCAAACACAACCTTAAGAAGCTCTCAACCCACTTAGGGGGGGTGTTCTACATCCTGCTGGTTTTTGTTTTTACTCAAACGCAAATAAACTTTACGAGATACAAGCTCACTGAAAAAGAAAAATAAATAAAAATAACACTGAAATTCAACACCTCACTACACTTACCCCATGATCAAAGGCAAATTACATCATACAAATTCCTAACAAGTGCGATCAAAATATTCATCAATTGATGCTAAGCCTCAATCCTTTGAGCTAAGGCCTCAACCTCGGCAATGTTCGAGCTTCCTCATTTCCTCCAGCTCCATCTTTTAGAAAGGTGCACAAATAGCAATTAAGAGATTCTTTCAGTTTTTTTTTTTTTTTTTTTTTTTTTTTTTTTTTTTTTTTCAGTTATCTCATTTTTGTTTCCAATGTTAAGAATGTAAGCTATGAAATTCATGCAATTGAAGGATGTTCATTTAGACTTGTCGGTTTCTAGTTAAGCGGTTCCACTGTCCGGGTCAAACAGTTCAATCCTTGATGTCATAAATAAATTAAAAATAAGAAATATTTACAAATAATAAAAAATAGCATAAAATCAAATAAAATAAGAAAAAATACAGAAAAACACAGAAAATAAAATTGTCTAAATTCAATAATAATACAGTACAAAACACATAGAAAATGTAAAAATAAAATACAGAAATATTCTAAAAAATACAGAAAAAACAAAAAATAAAAAAAATAAAGAAAAAAACAGAAAAATAAAACAGGAAATTGCAAATAAATAGATTAAAATACAGGAAAAATAGAACAGAAAAGTGCAAATAAATAAAGAAAATACTGAAAAATAAAACAGAAAAGTGCAAATAAATACAAAAACAAAAAGAGAAAAATAAAAACAAAAAGTGTAAACAAATACAGAAAAATAAAACAGAAAAAACAGAAATATTAAACAGAAAAGTGATAATAAAAATAGAGAAACAAAACAGAAAATTGCAAATAAATACAGAAAAAACAGAAAATAAAACAAAAAATTGCAAATAAATACAGAAAAAATCGGGCTTGCCGTCGGTGGACTCGCCCGGCGGTGGTGTGACGGTGGGCTCCGGTGATGGTGGTGTGGGCTTGGGCTTGGTTGCAGGTGATTGCCGTTGCAAGTGCTGCTGCAAGCCTGCAATTGTTACTACTGCTAGAAACCCCCGCCTGTCACTGCAAAATCGCTGGTTGTCACTGCAAGTCGATTGCTAGACCTGTTACTGCCGCAACTGTTACTGCTGGACGGATGGACCTGTTGCAAAATCAATGTTGGCCACTGTAGATGAAGCTCACCGCCATTGCCGGTCGCTGTGAATCGCTGTCGGTCGTTGTGTGTTGCCGTCAGACGCCGTAGGTCGTGGCTGCCGCAGGTGGTCAATTGGGTGTGAAGGCTGAGAGGAGGGAAGGGTTAGAACGAAAATGTGGGTTGTTCTAACCCTAACCATTAGTAAGATTTGGGGTGGGGATATGAGAGTCATTTTATTTTTTATTTTTTTCTATTTTATTTATATCAGCAAAAAGAAAAAATGATAACCCGTGAATCGCTGCCCGGGTTCAACGGTTTAGCAGTTCGATCGCCTGGGTTAGCGGTTTCCTGACTTTTTCAATGTTTTTAAAGAATTTCTGGTTTACAATATAACTGGACCTGGGGGACCGACCGGTTACCGGTTTTTCTGGTCCGGTTTTGAAAACCATGGGTTTTAGTAATCATATATTGTTATTGTTTACATCAATATGGCACAATGTTCAAATAATTGTAACAGAAGAGAAAGGTAATTAGGCCCAACTTACATATTAATTGTTGACAACAAAGACATTCCAAGTACGCATGAAGAAGCAAAAAAAAAAAAAAAAAAAAAAAACCCCTTTATCACAAGAAGTAGCATTGCAACCAGGCAATGCAGGAAAAGTCTGGTCCCCTACTGCATTTAGTCTAATGAATTGGTTAATAGCACAAGAGTGATGGTTGAAATTTTGACCTATATATGTTAGCCTTAGGATATTTGTAATTGTTCCATATTTATCCATATTGGGGTTTCTCTATATTTTCTCCATTATTAATAAAATTCTTTTACTAATTGTAATTAATAAAAGTAGGAGGTAGGTGGCTGATTCCTCATCTTTAAGGCACATAATGCACATGTGGTTGGAGAGGAAGAAGCATCCAAATTTCATTGGTTGCAACAAGTCACTTGTGTTGATTTGTCCACAAAAATCTTTCCAACAGAAGAAGCGAACTCTAGGTGGAATGCATGAGACCGAAGCTTCACCCATTACCGGGAATTGATGGAGATAGGTTAGAGACTCAAGAAAATCAGGCGATTTCTTCCAATGCTTGTCCCCCGGAGGACTGTGGAAGTTAAAGTCAGAAGATGGCCGCATGGTTCACCCAAGAGGACAAGAATGCTTGTCCCCTGGAGGTTTGCTAGTAAGGTCATTCAGTAAATGAAACTAAATGACCCAGAAAACTTCCAGGTGGCAAGTTGGTTTGGGGTCAGTAGGAGTCTCCCCAATTCCTCTCCTCATCCTTGATTTGTATAATGAAATTTTGGCCTAAAGATCTTACAACTTCTGGTGCTCTCTTTAATTTAAAAGAAAATCAGAAGGCTTTTTAATTGAACAAAACTCCCCTGTAAATTGGAATATGGCTGATGTGGATCGTTGACCACATAATTCAATACATGGCCAATCCAGGAGGGTCTATATCTGATGAAAGGTCTGGAATGGCCAAGATTCCTCTTGATTGGTAGAGTGGGTAGTGTAGTGAAGCTTCCAATTTGGCCCAAATAAGAAACTTATTAGTTAAGTTATACAGAACGGCTATACAGTATACACACTATTTCATGATTCCGACAAACGGAATAATGGATATAAACCCATAACAGCCCTATATTTCAGGATTTATGGAAAAGTATTATACCAAAAAAATTATCATAAGAAATCCTATAAAACGCCCAATTCACTCCTGTCCAATAGGTAATTCTGTTCCTCGACTAAGTGAACAGTTCTGTTTCAGCTTTGTTTTCAAAAGTTCTAGAATTCCCTTCCATCAACAAGATCCCCAAAAAAATGCAGATGAGGGAATCTTTCATATATTCTTTCCTTCTTTCTTAAGATCATTGAGTTTCCAACACTTGATAAAACCTTCCACAGATTCCAGATTACACCCAAAAATGCTTTCCATCCACTGCCATAGGATTTCAGCAGCCTTGCAATGGATGAAAAGACGGATAGAGCTTTCCATAGCTGCACTGCAGCAGATACCATTTGGTCAACCCAATGCCTCTCCTAACCAGAATTTCTTTGGTTAAACATGAGTTAAGAGCTTCTGACCACACCATGAAAGACTTTTGGAGGCACATGAGCATGCAAAATTAAATCTGCTGGGAAGGAACCTGCCTCCACCCCAGCCACCATGGAATAGAAAGATCTCACAGAGAACACTCCTGACTTCTCCCCTCTATAATCTTTTATCTCCTTGAGAGGGTTCGTTCCGATCCTATTCAATATTTGAAAAAGATCCATCAACTCAGGAAGCTCCCATTCATTTAAGTTTCTTTCAGAAACAGGCCCCTTCAATATGTTATTATTTAATATTTCATAGTTGCCTCTTACAAGAGCATTCCTGTTCTTTGCAATTCTGTACAGCCGGGGGAATCTATCCATCAAGGAGCCACTGTCACACCAAATGTCAGACCAAAATCTGATTCTAATTCTATCCCAACCTTAAGTCTTATCTGTTTAGAGAAAATTCTGCATGTGCTTTATCAATTCCACTCCAAAGTTCACAGCCATAAGAGGTCACCTCTCTAGTTTTACACCCCAATGCATTCCTATACTTGGATTCTATTGCCACCACCCAAAGACCTCCATTCTGATCTCCAAATTTCCACAGCCACTTACCAAGAAGAGAAATGTTCACTTCCTTAATCCTTCTTATCCTCAAACCCCCATCAGCTTTAGGCCTGCAGATTTTTTCCCTACTAACTTGATGAATCTTAGAGTCCTTCCAACCACTCTATAGAAAGTTCCCCATCTTCCTCTCCACTCTTCACCACCTTGGATGGAAATTGAATAAGAAATAAAGAAAGATAGTAGGTCAGCAAGGAAGACAGAAACTTTTGATTGGTAAATACTTGGCATTCTAAGAAGAAAACCTCTTATTAATTCTTTCCAAAACAGGGTACCAAATAGATCTTGAAATACACTTTGCTCCAAGAGGGAGACCAAGATACTTGGTGGGCACCTCACCAATTCTGCAACCCAAGGTTTCAGCCAACTCATGAAGCTACACCCCCTGCCCCACAGCTATAATCTCACTTTTGTTCAAAATAACTTTCAAACTTGAAACTATATCAAATCAAATCAACATCCCACAGGTTTGCCAGCTCTTCTTTAGAATTATTGCATAGAAATAGAGTGCCATTGGCAAATTGTAACAAGGTCACTTCCCCATCCATCCTCTCCATTTTAAAACTATGCAACAAATTGCTTTCCACCCTCTTCTGGATCATCAATCTCAGGGCTTTGGTGATGTAAATAAATAAGAAAAGGGACAGTAGATCCCCTTGCCTTGAACCTCTTGATCTCATAAACTACAAAACCATTATTAGTCGCTTAACCCTACAGATAGTTAGATATGAACGGCAGCAGCAACTTCTTCTACAAATTAATAATTTTAAATTTTGTTGAATAATGGGATAGTGGGTGTTGAAAATATAGTCGTGGCCCACATGATCTAGACAAGAAGGATGGTAACATATATGGGTGGGATACTTGGGCATAGAGCAATATTTGCCTCATTTAGTAGCACAAAAGATTTGTATTAGGCCTGCTAGTAGGGGTGTTAATTGACCTGTTTTGGATTGGATTCAATCTGATCCAAACCTTACCAAATCAGAATTGGATGGTCCATTATAGTTATTGGATTGGGCCAATCCAAAATAAATTGGTCCATATTCTTATTGGTCTGAATTGCTAATAATCCGTCCATGAGGCCAAACCCTTGTTTAATTTGAATCTAACCAAAATTGAAGCCGGCATAAAATCACTTTTATGAAAATACTTTATGAAAGCACTTTTACAAAAGTACTTTTACAGAAGCAGTTTTATGAAAGCACTTTACAAAAGCACTTTTATAAAAGTAATTTTACATAAAAACACTTCTATGAAATCACTTTTACAAAAAATCTTTTACGGAAGTACTTTTATAAAAGCACTTAATGAAAGAGCTTTTATGAAAGTATTTTTATAAAAGTACTTGTATGAAACGAGTGTACTTTTACAAATTATTAGGGAGTGCTTTTGATCATTACATGGGAGAGTTTCTTAAGTTCTTTGACAGGCTTGATTTATAATTGAATCAGGGGATTCATGTGATAATAATAGCAATGTGACTAGGAGACTTGCTATGGGTCTCTATCATGGTAACTGTAAATGGACAAAAGAATTTATTTTTGAATCATAAGGAGCACTTGAAGTTTCTAGAGTGGACTGCTAATACGTGATCCATATTTTACCTCTGGTTGAGTTTGGATCTGCTTTGTAGTCAGGGCTGTTTTGTTGTGCTGGTAAGATGCAGGGCCAAATGAGTGTAAGAGATTTGGGCTCGAACTTATGGGCTTGAACTAGATAGAAATAAAACACGAAACAAATATATCCCGCAATAGAAATAAAACACGAAACAAATATACATCCCGCAAATAGTGAAACTTCCTATTAGCGGAAAAAGTTGTTCGTTTGCAGGCTAATGCACGATTCATTTTTCGACTTTCCAGGTACGCACGTGCGGCACAGTTTATAATGTAGAAGTTGCTCAGGAGTCAGGAGGCACCAGTAATCTCAGCACAGTATGCAATCCATGCCGAGAAGGGGTTCCTTTGGGCAGAGCAATTTGCCCACCCACCTCCGCGGAGGGACTGATAATCTCAGCATCCATCTTCATGTTCTTAACTGCATGGTTCAACACCAAAGTAAAAGCGAGCTCTGCTTCGAATTATCATGGTCGGCCATGGTAGCATTCATCACGTCCATGTACCAAGCAAAAGGTCAGGATCCTTTCGATCAACTTCCTCTGTCCATGACTCTTTTCCTCCTTGCTCTGCTTCTTCGCTTCTGCACATCCATTGCCCTCCGACAATTCCCCAACCTGAGCGTCGAGATGCAGAACAGGTTGGAATTCACCGGCAACTTGTCGAGAACTACATCCTTGGTTTTGGTTATTTGGATTCCTCTTCACAAAAAACTCGGGTGGTTAGCCTATCCATTGTGTGGGTGTCCCCTGGTGCTTACGACCATCTTGCCACTCAAACGGCTGTATGAACAGGTAAGATGCAGGGCCATGGAAGCAGTCCGGAGAGCGCTGTTGATACTCGGTAGCAGTTTCACAAGAGCCTCACCATCAGTTGTTAGTATGCAGCGTCGACGACTGCCAGTTTAGTGTTGTACTAGCTACTTGTAGGGTATATATAACCGGCCGTGTCCAGCTTGAGGCTTAACTGCCCTCGGGCGGACCGAGAGGGATGTTTATTTATTGGTTCTATGATTCTTCTTCTATCTTTACTTCCACACTATAATATATTCATATTAATTATACCCAACTATATTGGCTAATAAAGAGCTTGCTTGTCATGACTCTGGACTGGTTTCTCATGGCCTTTTAGGGCTTGGTCTCCAACATTGTCCACAAAGTGGAAGGGCTGATGGGTATCTTATCCATGCATCAAAGTGGTTGCTTTCGATTCAATATATGCTTTAGGATGGTATCTTTCTCAAAAGAATATAAAGGAGTAACTAACACTGACTACCCTTTTTTCAGCTGCTATCTCATGCATCCATAGGTCGGTGTGGTATGTTTCTTTTTTCTTTTATTTTATTAGGTATTTTCGTTTTTATGATCACTTGGAAAACAAACAAAGAGAAAAAAGAAATAAAACTTGTATAAGAGGATAGTCATTAGTGAAACAGTAACAAAGAATTGGACCCCAACATAAAGGGTGCCCTTTTCTTTCACACGATCACCACCATCCTGAACGAGCTCTGATTATCATATATGGGCATGGTTTGATGAGCTAGCCCTAACACAAAACCCCAAAAGAGAAAAAGCTACCCATCTGAGAATCTTTTGGATTTTGATTAAAATGGAGCCTACTCGTACTCAAACATCCATATATATAGCATCGTCATATGTACCTCTAAAACCAACCAAAGTGATCAGTAACATATATCATGCAACCATATGCTTATTCTCAAAACCTGCTCTCCCCCAAAACCAGTCCCTTTACTAAAAGTCTGGACATAGAGAAAGGAAGGTGTTTGAAAATTGATGCATGTTTGTAAGTCGAAAGTGGGAAAAAGGAGACCAAGGGAATATGGCTAAGAGAGAGAGAGAGAGAGAGAGAGAGATGCAAAAGGGGGACTATTGGATCGGTAAACAGAGTTTCCAGTGGAATTCAGCAAGCAAAAGAGAATATTGAAAATGAGAAAATAAGAATAAAAAGGGGGACCAGATCATTAAACAAAGATTCCGGCGAAGCTCTCATGAACCTGCAGGACTAGACATTGATCCCAAACATGGACAAGATTGACGAGTGGTGATATCGATTGATAGCCATGGGTAACGCAGCAAGATGGAGATGGATGTTCCCTCTGTTTCTTTCCCTTTATTCGTCTTTTATCTTTTCATGATGTCTTCTTTGTTCTGGTTTAATTCCTAGTTCTTGGTACTAACTTTTTTCTTTTCTCTTGTTTCCTTTGAATTGTGAACTTGGATTATCAAGGGTATAAAGAAAAATATATATAAAAGAATGAGAACACTGCACGCTCAGTGTTCCTGTGGAATGATGTAAGAAAAAGAGAATATTGAAAACGAAATAAAAGCTTCTCTCCCTGGGTCTGAATTTGGGCGCCTCAGAAGAAAAACTTTGGGTTTCAGGATCGAATTCCGTTGCTGTTGGAGGTACCAGGGGTTTCTCCAACATTATTAAAAAGTCTTTTGGCAAAAGAAAATAAAATGGCAATCTCATCCATATAGGGGCAACACAAGAAGGAGGAGAATAAAGATAATAAAAATAATCAAAAGACAAAGGTAGAATGTTTTGGTGAAGGAAAATTTAGTGAGTCAGTGAAGATAGAGATGATAAAATCTTCTCTTGGGAATGTGTGGGTTATACAAACAAACAAATGTTTTTATTCCAGTGACCCTTGTTCAATCTGTGGTAAATGGCAGAAGGCTACTTCGACTGTAATGCTTTCAGTCCATCTGATAAATCTAAGATTTTCAATAGAAATAAGATTTGTCATACTGTTTCCCATGAATCCGGTGAGTTCAAATCAGCCCCCACGAGATTGCCCCCACAACGTCCCACAGCTAGCCTATATCTTACAGGAATGTTTATTCCCCATTCTCCTCTACTGGAGAAAATTTGTGCTCTCATGCATGCTTAGGATTCACGTACGCCCGGGAGTTTTGCATGGCGTGTATGGGGTTTTGTAGGGAGCAACAGTATATTCCAACACCCGAAGATAGTAAATATTGCGCAAATCGACACGCGGCTACAGATTTATCGACTGCCTCAACTCTCACGCACATACATACATATACAAAGTAAACAACCTTTTTCAAACTTGAAGACCTCGAGTTGTGCGAATTCGGATCTGTTACTTACAATGCGTGCCTCACACTAACCTTACAGCATGTTGGGGCCGCACATCGGAAACATTTCCCGCCCTTGAATTTATTATTCATGGAAAATGTTTCCACTACAGGGTAGAATGTAGCTGTAAAGTCGGGGTAAGGCGCGTTATGTGAGGAACAGATTCAAGCTGTGCCAACTGCCAATTATGAATTATTTCAAGTACTAATTCTTTGGAGGGAAAACAAAATATGAGGGGAAGCTATTTATCGAGGTACTTTTACCTCGATTATCAGAATAAAAAGCATGGTTTTCAAAACCGAATCTGACCGGACGGTCGGACCAAAAAAACCGGGAACCACCGTTTTTTCCCAAAATCATTGATGTAGGGTAACCTGACCCAACCCATTATGGGCTGAAAGGCCCAGCCCACTGATGACAGCCAGGGTCCCGGTCCAGCACGACAAGGGCTACCCTGCTCCCCTTGTTCGAAGCCAATAGTGGAGCACCCTAGTGTCCTCGTTCCTCCCGCTGACTGCCCTCGTATGGAACTCATTGGGGGCGTTCATCTCCACCAACTTCCAGGCAGTTCAAGTATAAATACGGAGGTACCCCCCTCCAAGTAAAGGGATCACAGAATACTAACTCTAGCTTTAAACTAAAGTGAAGGACCTTGCCTCCTGGGAGCCTAGTGCATACGAGCACCCTCTTCAGAGCCCTCGTTTGCACTAGATCCCTCTCTTCAACCCTCTTACTAATTTGACCATCAGAGCCTCTGCCTCGGGTTCTCACCCGGGGCCTCTGACATCTACTCTCTTGCAGAACCTCAGACTACTAGGGACTTCACCAATTAGCCGACAGCCCTCAGCTTCTACAGTATTCAAAGACAATCCGCCTCGGCACACCTCCTCTGAATCCCTCAAAGCCTCCGGCCAGCCTTCAGAGCTCAGGAGTGTTTTTACCTTATTGCCCTTGGCCAATCCGGGTAGCAACAGTTATCATTGATAAATCTAAGATTTTCAACAGAAATAGGATTTGTCGTCACACTATTTCCCATGAATCCGGTAATCTATTCGGGGCCATTCGAAGCAAACTTATTTCTTTAAAGGATATCTCTGATCACAGGCATATATAGATCGATCTTATAGGAATGGTTATTCCCCATTCTCTTCTATTGGAGAAAATTCCATTGTGGGAGATTGAACCAATCAAAGCCATCACCGAAAAAGCCGGAGACTGGAAGATTGAAGGTAAAACGTCCATCCAGACTATCGGAAATGGGTACTGCCTTCTTACCTTCACTTCTCAATCTGACTATAATACACGGGTAATCAATGGAAAATATTTTGTCATCATCCCGTGGAAGATTCAACCCTGTCAAAGCAAAACTTGAAACTGCAGATATTTTGATCAGGCTTCCTGGTTTATCTCTTGAGTTTTGGTTCGATGATCTGGAATGCATTTTATGTGATGTTGGAACTGATCTGAAGCTTGATGACGACACAATAAATATGCATCGAATGAATTTTCCTAGAGTTAGTGTTTGGACAAGCCTAAACAGACCCTTCGTTTTATCTATTCCTTTAACTTATGGTGGAGAGGAACGAAAAATTAGAATTTTCTATGTAAACTTGGTCGACCTGTGCACAGTCTATGGAAGCAGGGGACACAAAGCTTTCGCTTGTACTAAGTCAAACAAAATGAGCAATGATAATGCATGAGTTATTGTTAACCGTAGAAGAAGTGAGCTCAAGGAAGTACCTTAGTTTTTAGAACACATATTGAATTAACAAGAGATCAGTCATGGGTAAGCATGCAAGCGTTAGAATTAGGATGGAGATAAAACTCAACCTGTTGAACAGCCAAAGGTCTTGGCTGAACCTGCTTCTTGAACTTTGGCCATATGAGAATGATTTATCACTCAGCAAGGATGAAAATTTTGAAGGAGATAATGGTGACATCAATGATGATGAAGGTGAGCGAGCGAGATGGTGATACGATAACTTACAGGATGGAGAGGACAACATGGGTTCTGATTTGAAGAATGATCCAAATGAAAGTTCTTAGTTGAAATGTTAAAGGGACTGATATGAATGCTTTGTTGTTGAGTCTATTGGCTTCTCTGGGTCTCTAGATATTATGGGATAAGAGTAAATGTAATGTTGGCATTATTTTGTCTAATGATAAGAGTAGTCCATGCTTTTGTTACAGACTTTTCTTGTGATAAATCATGGTTTTGCATTTTCATATATGCTCCCTCCTAGTAAAGCTGAACAACAAATTGTTTGGGATTGGATAAAAGATATTGCTTCTAACACCGATGCTGCTGCTTGGTGTTTGATAGGTGATTTTAATGCCTTTAGTTTTAGCAAAATAAGAGGGATGGAAGACCTGTTCTTCCTTGTCTTATTGTAGAGTTTAACAATCTAATAAATGATTGTACTCTTATGGAGCTAAACATGTTGGGCGATCAATATACATGGAAAAACAGTAATACTTGGGAAAGGCTGGATTGGGTCCTCATAAATGATGATTGGAGGAGGGTGTTTGTGGATGTAGACCTTGTTAACCTCCCCCTTTCTTTCCTTTGATAGAATAAGTCCAAAAACAGCAACCAAAAGAATTGATTGAAGGTGCTCTTATTCATATAGCAAGGAGACTGAATCTCCTATTCTTCTCTTGCAAAAAAGGATTAGCTATTTTCCACTCTCTTTTCTTCTCTTCTCACTTAAAGGAGACAGATACCAATGAATGTGTCTAAAATGCTAATTGACCCTTCACTTCAAGACTAATGGAGCCCAGATTTCCTATTCACTTTTCCTGCCCACTCCCTACCCGCCCTGAATTGCAACCACACATCTCTTAATTCATAATAGAGATGTGTGGCTCCAATTCATGGCTGGTAGGGAGTGGGTAGGAAAAGTGAGTAGGATATCCCGAGTGAGACAAACGAGACTTGTATATATAAAAAGCCAAAGGACAGTGGAGAGTGAGTCCTACCATTCACTAACATGGAACCAAGACAAGACAATTTATTTTTTTCACTACCAAGCCAAGTCAGGATCCCTTTGACTAACATCTAGTATCCATGAATCCCTCCTTTGCTTGTTTGCTTCTGCACATGCATTCCCTTGTACAATGCCCTAGCCTGAGCATGGAGAGGCAGCACCATATATAGTTTGGAATTCATTGGCAACTTTTTGGGAACTATATTAGCCTTGGTTTTGGTTATTTGCATGATTCCTCAAACTACGATGGTTAGCCTACAATTTTCCCTCAACTTTGTGTTTCTCTCTTATTTTCAATCACACCAAACACAAGCTAAGCATGATTACACTTCTTAAAACATATATATTCACTTCAAAGTTCAAACCGTGTTGATACATTGACCAGAAATACAGTATCATCTTAATTGAACTTTATAATAATTTTTAACCATATATTTTCTTGATATAGTTTCCTAACTCAAATAAAGGTGCAAGTTTCACTGTTCAGATAAAGTGGGTTGTTCGTAAATAAAATCCAATAAAATTTTGGAGAGCTTATTTTCAAATGTTAGTTAATAAAAATTTTCTCCACCTCCCAAATAAACACAATGATATCAGTTTAATTTCTATGTATCCAATCTTTATTTCCAAACAATCACTTTATCCAACTATGGGCTTATAAAGAGCTTTGTTTGACTGGTTTGTCAGTAACTAACTTGGTCTCCATCTACCAATATAACCGATTCAATAGTTAAGGAAGGATCGTTGTGCTTGCATATGAATGCAACATTGTCCACAAAGTGAAAGGGCAGATGGTAGATAGGGTGAGTGCAATAATTATGTCTGACTAACTAACTTCCTGACTTTGAAAAGAATAAAGGAATCAGTAACTACCCTTTACTTGGGATCTTATCCATAGGCCGGTGTGGGTATGTGTATGTTTCTTTTCTTTTATTTTAGGTACTTTGCTTGAGCAATTTTCATTACTTGGAGAAGAGGAGAGTGAGACAGTGATATAATGGGTGGACCCCAACATAAAAGGTCCCCTTTCACACGATCACCACCCTGATGAACCAGCTCTTTTTTTTTTTTTTTGTATATCATGGTTTGATGATCCTAACACAAAACCCCAAAAAGAGAAAAATCCCCCAATCTGAAAATCATTTGGACTTTGATTCAAATGGAGCCTATTCATACTCAACATCCATACAATTATCATATATGTACGTCTAAAACCACCCAAGTGGTCAGCACTATCTCTATCTCTAGTGAGGGATCCCCATTGGATCGCTATGCATGCATCCATGTTTATTCTCAAAATCTGATTTCGATCCCCCAAAACCAGCCCCTTGCTAAAAGTATGTAAATAGAGAAAACAAGTGTTCGGAAATTGGAGGCATGTAATCATTTTTGCAAATCCAAGGTGGAAAACGAATGAGGAGACCAGGGGAATAACAATTAAAACTCTTTATCGAGAGAGAACATCCATTGCATGCAAGAGCAAGGAAGGAGAGAGAGAGAACAAAGTGAACTCTTTTTCAGATATCTCTCCTCGCTTTTGCATCCATGAGAGAGAGAGAACAAAGTGAAAATCTCTCCTCGCTTTTGCGTCCAAAAAAGAAAGAGGGGAGAGAGAGAGAACGATGTGTTCGAAAATTGAGAGAGAGAGTGAGAGAACAAAGTGAACTCTTTTTTATGATATCTCTCCGCGCTTTTGCATTCATACAAGAAAGAGGAGAGAGAGAACAAAGTGTCTGAAAATTGAGAGAGAGAGAGAGAGAAAAAAAAGTGAACTCTTTTTTTGATCTCTCTCCTCGCTGTTTGTAAATCCAAAGGTGGAAACGAGATGACCAAGTACTAGATTCTTCTACTTAAAACTCTTTCTCGTTTTGCATCCATTCAAGAGAGAGAGAAAGAGAGCTAAACTATAAAGCAAGCACCTTACAATATTGTTTACCGTCTGCAATATTATCATTAAAATCTGATCAGAGAGAAATCTATGCCACTACCGAGGCAATATCCCATGGGCAGAAATCTGCCCATCCATCGTCTCAGTAGCAGAATTAGCGACGAATCCAATCTTTACGCTCAGTGGCATTGGAAGAGCGCTGGCGATGTTCTCTTTGCCTGCGCATGGGCGACTATAGTGAGCCTGTTTACGACAACGTACCAAGCCAAAGGCCATGATCCATTTGAGAACTATCCAGTGTCCATGTCGTTCTGCGTCGTTGCTTTCTTTGCTTGCTTCTGCACATCCCACCCCCTCGTCGGCCAGACTACTCACCTGACACAGTGCATCTTGGCTTTCGTCAGTATCTTCTCCTGCACGGTTGCATTGGCTTTACTGTGTTGGATTCTTCTGTACAGCAGACTTGGTTGGCTAGCCTACCCATTTTGCTGTTGGCCCTTGGTGTATTTGATCAATATGATGATCCCACTGATCAGAGCAGTGCTGGAATATGTCCAACTCAGAGTCAGGGAAGCCGTCTTAGGGGCGTTGGTCTTACTGGGTAGGCTCCTAACAACTAATAATACTCGTCATCTGTATCAATTGCCAGTATAGTTAATATCTTCTTTTGGGCAATTTGGATTTTTCCACATTTGAAGTTTGAAATACTACATTTACACAATATAATGAAAATTATAATAGGCCTCAGATGGATTTACATTAGAAAGAATTTCTATTTGGGGGTGCAGTATATATAGCTTACAGTTCCTGGATCTGTGTTTACTTAATTTATTTCTTGGTTGATTATAGATTCTGTACTGGACAATATTAATTGTATTTGGAGGATTCGGCATGCTTGTTGACTAGAATTTTTCTTATTACGTAGGCCCGTTTCAGTCTGCATCTCAAGGTTGATGAGATGGAAAATTAACTTGGGTTGTATTTGGTACCATTGATGTTTCTAAAATACAAAATAGAATTCAACTGTTATTTGAGTCTCGATCTTTTTATATATAGTTGAAGCAAGCATACCTTCAAAATGCATATGTAGTGTGGTATTGATCATTGACATACCTTCAAAATGCATATAGTTGAAATAACAATATCTAATAATTCTATCCAAAGCGACTCTCGTATGTGATGTGATAACATATATTCATCAATCCAAAACGTTTCGGGTAAAAACAGCAATGGTACAAAATGCAACCTCGGTGATCATTCACTAAAATAATTAATTCACCATTCAAAGACATGTTCCTTTGTTCAATATTGATGAACCGATAATGATTAAGGCTCAATTTGGTACAAATACAATTATATATATATACTTAAATAATAATACAAAATACAAGGCATACATTGGGAAAACGTTGCCGGAGGCGGAGGCGGGCAGCGGGTGGTGGCAGGTGACGGCGGACGGTGGTGCTGGTGAACAAATGACAAGAAAAATATGATAAACTGTGTTTTTGACATTTATTGATATTATTTTTAAAAAGTTAATCTATTTTTAATTTTTTTAAATATTATTTTTATTGATATTAAACCCTAAAAATTGCCCTTATATGTTATTACCCCATATATTTACTTTACCTATCCAACTATGGGCTTATAAAGAGCTTGTTTGTCATGACTCTGGACTGGTTTCTTATGGTTTGGTCTCCATCAATCAATATAACCGATTGGATACTTTAGGAATGACCATTGTGCTTGCATTTGAATGCTAACATTGTCCACAAAGTGAAAGGGATGATGGTATCGTATCCATGCATCAAAGTGGTTGCATTCGATTCAATATACACTTTAGGATGGTATCTTTTTCAAAAGAATATGAAGGAGTAACTAACTATCCTTTTTCAGCTGGTATCTCATGCATCCATAGGTCGGTGTGGGTACATATGTTTCTTTTTCTTTTATTTTAGTTGCTTTGGTTTTTGTGACTTGGAGAACAAACAAAGAGAGAAAAAAAAAAAAGAATAAAACTCATATAAGAGGATATAGTCATTAGTGAAACAGTAACAAAGAGTTGGACCCCAACATAAAGGGTGCCCTTTCCTTTCACACGATCACCACCACCCTAAACGAGCTCTGATTATCATGGGAATGGTTTGATGAGCTAGCCCTAACACAAAACCCCAAAAGAGAAAACGCTACCCAATCTGAAAATCTTTTGCATTTTGATTCAAATGGAGCCTAGTCGTCCTCAAACATCCATATATAGCATCATGATATGTACCTCTAAAACCAACCCAGTGATCAGTACCATCACAAGTGAGGATCCCTACTAAATCGCTATGCATCCATATGTTTATTCTCAAAACCTGCTCTCCCCCAAAACCAGTCCCTTTACTAAAAGTATGGAGATGGAGAAAGGAAGGTGTTTGAAAATTGATGCATGTTTGTAAGTCGAAAGTGGAAAAAAGGAGACCAAGGGAATATGACCAAGAGAGATGAAAAAGGGGGACTATGGGATCAGTAAACAGA
Organism: Nelumbo nucifera; assembly: GCF_055504915.1. Taxonomy (NCBI): domain Eukaryota; kingdom Viridiplantae; phylum Streptophyta; class Magnoliopsida; order Proteales; family Nelumbonaceae; genus Nelumbo; species Nelumbo nucifera. The sequence continues at coordinate 32,378,820 of NC_142654.1, forward strand.
GTTTCCCGTGGAATTCAGCAAGAAAAAGAGAATATTGAAAATGAGAATGTAAGAAGGTCCCGTAACTTACAGTTCCTGGACCTGTGTTTCTTTTAATTTATTTCTTGGTTCTTAGGCCCGTTTCACTCGGCATCTCAAGATTGATGAGATGGCGAAATAATTTTGATCACTAATTGGAATAATAGTTCAACAATAACATTGATGAAGTAATAGTAATTAAGGCTCAGTTTGTTTGCGGTAGGAATTGCATTTACAGTGGTCGTGTAAATGTATGATAGTGCGAATGGGGCAAGTATGTGAATTCTGGTTTATCTTTGTTTCAGAGTGATTTGTGTTGTCTGTTTATGAGAAGTGCTCCAGGTCCAGATAGTTTTGATGGCTTGTTCTTCATTAATTGTTGGGACATTGTTCTTCAACTGATTTTACACTAAGTGTTTGCCAAGGTACCACACTTCAACTTTTATTGTTTTGATCTCGAAGAAAGAAAATCCCAAGTATTTTACAGATTTTAGACCTTTGTAACTTTTGTTATAAGATTTATGCAAAATTGCTGGTAGATAGATTGGCAGGGGTGCTTCCTAAGATTATTTCTACAGAGCAAGGGGCTTTTGTCAAAGGTAGAAATATAAGTGATAATATCAATTTGGTGCAGGAAATGGCTAGGGAGCTGAATAGAAAATCAGGAGGAGGTAATGTTATTCTTAATTGGATATGGTAAAAGCTTATGATAGAATGAATTGGAAATTTGTCCTTTTAACTCTTCAATGTTTTGGTTTTAGCAATATCCCGATGGAAATGATTAAATTGTGCGTGTGTAATTGTTGGTTTTCCATAATTATCAATGACTCTCCAGTAAGATACTTTCATTCGATTAAAGGTTTAAGACAAGGGGACCCTCTTTCACCAAGTTTGTTTATTATAGTAGAAGATGTATTGAGTAGAGGTTTGCATGTTATTTATGAAAACGGATATGTTCCTTTTTATGCTCTTCCTAGAGGTTGTGAATTCATTTCTCATAGCCTGTTTGCTGATGAATCAATGATTTTTTCAAAAGGTAATAAAAGAGGTCTGTAAAACTTGATGCAATTTATTTTGGCATATGAGAAAGCTTCAAGACAATTAGTGAATAAAGAAAAGTCTTATTTCATTGTTCATCAAAACATGGGTGCTTCAAAGGTGAATATGATCAAACAGGTAATGGATTTTCCTCAAAAGCATATTCCTTTTATTTACCTGGGTGCTCCTATTGGAAAAATGTCTTCGAATTAAGGACTTTGAACCTATTTTGCAAAAAGTAAAATACAAAATTGATGATTGGAGGGCCAAGCTTTTAAGTAGTGGAGGGCGTCTGACTTTAATTAAGCATGTCCTCCAAAATTAATTAATCCATGTCCTTGGAGATGGTTCTCCTTCCAAAATTGTGATCCACATGGTCCATTGAATGTTTGCTAATTTTTTGTGGGGAGCCTCAAATTTTGGAAACAAACATTGGAATGGATGGACAAAAAATTGTCACCCTATTAATGAAGGGGGTTTGGGAGTGCGATCCATGTTTGATATTATTAAGGCTTTCAGGTTAAAATTTTGGTTTAAAATCATTAAAAAAAAGGGCATGTGGGCAAAGTTTATGAAATCAAAATATGTAAAATCCACACCTATAACTTTGTTCACTACTCCTGCCTCTAGTAGTAGATTTTAGAAAGAGATGTTGGAGATCAAAGATATTGCTATTGATTCTTGTCAATGGATAATAGGGAAAGGTGAAATTTCCTTTTGGTATGATAACTGGTTGGGTTTTGGGCCTTTGATTTGTCAAATTGATGAAAGTGAAGTTGAAGTTGTGGATTTTACTTTAAATAAGGTTTTGAATCAAGAGGGAGTATGGTCTTTGGAACTATTCCTCATGGTATTCAACAGAGAGCTATAGACTCAAATTGTTTTTTAAGCAATGAAGATGATAGGTTAATTTGGAAATCTAATCAAAGTGGCTTTTTCACTACAAATCTACTTGGAATATCATTAGGAATCATGGGCAGCACATCTACTAGTTTAAATATGTTTGGAAGGTTAATCTCCCAATTAAAATATCCATTTTTATGTGGAGATTTATGCATGGTGTGTTCTAGTTGATGAGATCATATCACGAAGAGGTGTTAATTTGGCTTCCAAGTGTTGTTGTTGTGGTAATCATGGGTGGAATCATTTAATCATTTATTTTCCACTGGAATTATGGCTTCTAAAATTTGGTCCTACTTTAGTAATCTCTTTAGCATTCCCATCTATCCTACTCAACATGTAGTGGATCGAGTTCTTCATTGGTGGAATGTTTGTAAAAAAGATACTCAAGTGAATCTATTTATTTGCATCACTCCGTCTATAATCCTTTAGACCATATGGAAAGAAAGATGTAAACGTATATATGAAGGTAAGGGTTCTTCATCCTTATTACTTAGAGAAAATATTAAGAAATGGCTGAAGGACATCAATACTCTTACTAATGGTCCTTCAAATATGGATAATGACCCTCTTTCACTTCAAGTGCTAAACATTCCTTTGAAAGCTTCGAAACGGAACAGATATAGATGGGTTAGCTGGAAATTTCCAAGTAATTTTGCTTACAAGATGAATGTGGATGGGGCTTGTCATGACAATCCTGGTGAAGGAGGAGGTGGGGGTTTACTTAGAAACTCTTTTGGAACTCTCATATTTGCTTTTCACTGTTACTATGGTCAGTCTACCTCTACTCAAGCAGAATTTTTAGCTTTGTATGATGGTCTAAGCCTTTGTTTGCAAAGAGGCTATAAACAGATTGAAGTTGAAAGTGATAACATGATTATTATTGACATTCTAATGGGTAGATGGGATTATCTTTGGAATTCTGTTTACATCTTGCATAGGATTAAGAACTTAGTGCAGAGAATGAATATTAGGTAGACCCATATCTTACGAGAAGAAAATCGTTGTGCTGATCTCCTAGCTAACAAAGGAATTGATGAAAGACGCATGCTTAAAGTGATCAATGGTAATTCCCAAATTCCTTGAGATTTGGCTCGTCTTATTCATAAAGATAATTTGGGTTTTCCTATCCTTAGAATTAATTAGGCTTTTTTTGGTGGGCCTAAGATGGTGAGGGAGAGCTTTGTATGCTTGGGTAATGGGGCAAGGCAGGCTAATTTCTCCCCTGTTATTACAAATTTTCCTTTTGAAAATGGTTAATAAAATTTAAGGTAGAGAAGCTATTTATCTATTTTCCCCATTTTTTTGCATTTTTATTATTTTCTTTTATTTTAAAAATATAAAAAAATAATTGCTGCTTATCTTGATTAGATTAATAAAACTGCACACTATTAGGGAGAGACCTTTAGGCTTTCCAAGACCTCTTATTTCAATGCATGTTATTATTATATCTAAAAAAGACATTTAAGAGAGAGAGGCCTTTGGGTTTTCAAATGCCTCTTATTTTGATGGATGTAAGAGAGAGAGAGAGAGAGAGATAATAGTAATAATATAAATCAAGGTTTTTAAAACCGAACCGGTAAGATGTCTGATTCCCGGGTCGAATGGTTTGATCATTCAAACAGAACAAATGGCCCATTTTGACAGAGAATAATAAAAAACGGGCAAAGCCGTTGGATGGTTCAAACGTTTTGACTGCCATGGTCAGCGGTTTGCTGACCAAATCAATTGTTTTTGGCGAAATAATGATTCTAGGGTTAAACAGAATAGCCACTTGACCAAATCTCAGTTTTTCCAATCCGGTTTTGAAAACCATGGTATAAATCAAATAATATAAGTAGGTTGAGGTTAAACAATAAAACAATTATTAATTTAAAAATCCACTAAACTTTCACTAAAAATAAATATTAACATAACTTAGTAAATATTAAAAATGTGTTTCAATTCCACTTAAAAATCCAACTTAATAAATACTAATAAAAATAAGAAATTTTAATATAAAATATTAAATGATAGTTTTAATAATATTATTAGATAACTTATGAGTTGAGACCTTAATAAAGACTAATAAAAAATATTAATTGATAGTCTTAAAATACCAACAATTAATTAAAAATCCAAAAAATTCTAAAAACCTAAACATAATTAAAATACTAAAATTAACAATATTTGATATTAATAAGGGTATTTACTAAAAATCAATAAAAAATACAATTAATAATATTTTATTATTAAAAAATACCCAAGCCAGAAATTATTGAAAAACATTGAAAATTAGCTGTGTTTTTTATTAACTATGGTATTTGTTTAGTTATTTAATTTATTTTTACTAAAAGCAAATGCAAATTAATTTTGTAGTGGCTAATATGCCAAAATAAATTATGAAAATACTAGAAATTATTGAAAAAGTACTCATATAAAAAATCACTGAATAATAATGGAAAAACACCAAAAATTAATTAAAAATCCAAAAATTCTAAAAACCTAAAGGTTAATTAAAATACTAAAAAATAATTAATAAATTAAATTAATTGTATTTTATTGAAAAAAATACTAAATAATAATGAAAAAATAATGTAATTTAAATATTAATAGTAATATAATTAACAATAATTATTTTTAAATTGTAATTAACAGTAATTATTTATTTAAGCTATAAATAATAGAAATTTACATTTAATTACCAATTTTTATTTAATTACCATAAAATTACATTTAATTAGTTTTAGCCAAGGAATTAGCAATATTTCTGAAATTATGATAATTTCTAGAAATTACTATATTTTAAATAAATATAGTAATTTAATAATTATAATAGTTTAATAGCTAACAATATTTTAATAATTAATGATAAAAAGTAACAAACCATATATAACTTCACCTAATTTAATGATCTATAAATTTGCATGGTCAAGCAACTATTTTCTCTTGAGTTAGGCCTAGCCGAGTTAAGCACCATGCTCACACATTATCAAGGATAATCAGATCCAAAGTTTAATTGGGTACCAAACTTTTGGAGTCCAATGATGGCTTTTGCGGATAGGGCCCAAGCTAAACAACCTGTAATAAGCTCAACTTTGAAGTTATATGCATATATGGTAAAATATTATTATATAATATTTAAATAACAAATTTTATATTAATATATATAGAACTGTTATATATATATATATATATTTTATACTAGATTAGAATTACATAAAAATTTTAATTTGTAAAAAATCATAGTTTATAATTAACACGGGCTTCTTTATCAACAGAAAATGTGCAAGCTTGAGCCCGAGCCCGACCTGACCATTGAGCCTAGATCTTGAGCCCGAACCCAATCCCGAAGCCCGATCTATACACAAAATATCTTATTTTTAGTATACTTTTATAAACTAATATTATATTAATTTAATAAATTAATAAACTAATTTATATTTCCTAATAATAAATTGATATTTATTAATAATTTAAGAAGCACACACATACACACACATATATATTTATATATAATTTAAGAAGCTAATAATATATATATATATATATTAATTGTTATATATAACATAAGTACTTTTTTATATATGTAATAGTATCAGGGTGGGCTTATTTGAGAAAGCATGAGCTCGAGCCCACGAGTTTGAAATTTTGTCCAATTCTGAAAAATAATGGGTCAGGTCGAGCTAGGCCATTGGGCTACTTGGTCCATGAATATGACTAATTGTATATATAAACAATTGTATACATAAAAAATCATATGAAATAAAAATTTAAACATCTTTTTCATTAAAAAGAAATGGACCTCTCATAGCTTGGCCTGATCCGCAGTCTGGCCTGGCCCAAGGATTGACCTAGCATGACCCGATTTACACCTCTATTTGATCCTACCCAATACTGGGCACAGGGCAGGGAAATTCGAGAATTCCCCATCCTTAATGAGGTGTGGGGTGCCTTGCCCCTGAACTCGCCCAACATTAAGGAAATGAGGAGTGGTTGCTTTGCCTTGGACCTGCCTGACACTAGGGACAAGGTGGGGATGGGGTAGAATGCCTTGACTATGGAGCAGGGACAGGGATGGGATGCCTTGCCTTGAACCCACCCCATTGTCATTCTTATATAATTGTTAATTATTAGTGAAATTAATAAAAATGTTAGATTTAGTAATTATGTTTATTTATTTAAAGTTAATCAAATTTTGATTTAAAAATAATAACAATTATTAAAATTACTATAAATTATTAATAAAACTAAATTTATTAAAAAATATTTATTTATATTAAATTAACAAAAATAATTTTCTGTAAATTAACATTAAATAAAAATAAAATTATTAAAACTTTAGATATTAACAATAACTTTAATACTTTTAATTAATTAACAATAAATTTTGATTATTAATTTAACATTAATTAATAATAAATAAAATTATTAAAATTTTCAGATTTTTTCTTCGCATGGATCCCCGCTAGTCGGACATTGAATGGGAAGATGCGATTGCTTGTGATCCTTTGAGTTGACCTGCAACTGGTTAGTTGTAATCCTTTGATGTTAAAAGAATAAAAAAAGAAAAAGCAAGAAGGATGAGCGGTGAATTCCATTTTTCGTTCATTCTCTGCTCGTTGGGTGTGTGAATAGGGGTAGAGAGGAAGAAAAAAATGAAGTGAAAAGAACGATAGGAGAATTTCGGTAACTTTGATGTCTTTATTATCGATAGAGAAGTAGCTGTAATTTTTTTTTTTAAACTACAGCCTCGTACAGGGGAGGATCTTATTAGGGTCAAAATGTAAGGGAGGCTTATATGATTGTAAGAAAATCCTGGGGAAGGTTTTTACATGTACCCTTATGACAAATCAATTCCACAACAACTAATGGGTCAAGTTATTTGATTTTATCCGCCTGTTGTTTTTGTTAAGTCTCATGATGGATAGGCCCGATTTTAGGGTCTGGGTTCTGAAGTTGAATCAGGCTGGGTTTGGATGAAACTTGGCCCAGCCAAAGACGAAGCCCATATTTAGGAAATGTCCTGATCAATCTGGTAATTCACAAATCTGATTCTATCCAATCCAAAGTCCAAATATTTGGGTTCAATCAATTGGGTCTAACGGATCGGATCAGATTCGAATCACGTATCTAAATCCGATCCGATAGCACAATTGATTCGATCTAATCTAAAGATTTTAATATGATCTAAAGATTTGATTGGATCTTACAAATGCATATTTAAATTTAAATCTGTTAATAATGTCAGATATCTGAATATGATTCGATCCGATTAATTTTTGAAAATTTAAAAAAATATAATAAATTTTATATAAAGAATAAACAAAAAAGTATGAGTATTTTCTTCAATTATTTTCATTATATATATGCATGCATTTTTATAAATAAATAAATAATATAAAAATTATAAAAAATACAATATATAACATACTTATGAATAATATATAGGGGCTTACTCCGATTTGATCTGATTATCATATTATCCAATCTATTCCAGGAATACACGTGAATTCGATCCATTTGCACCCCTATTTGCAAGAGATAACACCTCCATTGGCTATACACTAGTGTAGCAGTGGACCCAGCCAGACCCAATACACTCTCTTTTTAGATAAGTGTGGATCTCTTACTCACAATTAGACTTGTTCATGGGCCGGGTGCCCTGACGGGCTACCCCGGCCCGGCCCAACCCTTGGACGGGCTTGAACAGGATTTTTGGCGCCTGGCCCGCATAAAATTCGAGCCAGGCTCGGGCTTTGCCAAAATAGTCCGACCCGAGCCCAGCCCGACCCGATCTATAGTTAAATCTAAGTAAAAACCCTATGTGATGTCCATTTGAATAAATTTTTTGATTTAAGAAGGTTGTTGATTCCCTTGTAGGCCCATTGTTCATTTAAATAGGGGAAAAAAGCATCTGAATTAAAATAGATAATGTCTATTTGAATAGGGAAAAATTCAAATTTCTTTTATTAGGTCGGGCTTCGGGCTTTTTATTAGGGCCAGGCTCGGGCCCAAGTTGTAGGCCCGTTGGTCGGGCCGGGCTCAGACTCGAGCCTAACATTTTTCTGTTAATAAAGAGTCAAAGCCCAGCCCGAGCACAACCCGGCCCAGCCCATGAACAAGTCTTCCCACAATGATTCTACCTACATCTGCCCAAATAGTAATGCAGTCACACATGAGGAATATCTCATGCTCTTACATATTATTATGGATGGGAAGATGTTCTCAATACACAAAGGTTAGGTGTGGGTAGAGTTCTAGTAAGTTGTAGATAAGAGTAGGGGTGTCCATGAAAAATTGAAAAACCGAATTGAACCGAAAAATGTGGTTAACCGAACCAATCGGTTCGATATTTTTGAAAAACTGAAGGATTGGTTCAGTTTTCAGTTAACCAAACCGATTGGTATATATGTTTATATATATATATTATATAAATATAATATATAGTCTATTTATAAATATATTATATAATTTTATAATATATTATATATTATTATTATAACATAATGTTATACATATATTTATATAAAATATATTATAAATATAAAAATCAAAAACCAAAACCGACGGACCAGTTAACCTATGATACCAGTTCGGTTTCGGTTTGGGGAGATGGAAAAACGGTGTTACCGGTTTGGTTTACCACGGTTCGGACACCCCTAGGTAGGAGATCCGGAGTCTTTTTAGATAGACAAACACCCGGCCAGGCCAGATGAGCCGGATTTACGTCATAGAACTCGAACCAAATAGCGATGGGCCGATGGCGTTGGCATGGAGATTGGAGAGCGATGGTTGGGAATTGGGATATTGAACTGTTGCAAGTTGCAACAAGGAACTAACGCGTGCAGTTTACGCGCGGAAAACAGCAGAAGCTGATATTTCAATTTACGAAAAAAAATCCTCCCTAGCCCACACGGTCGTACACTTCACGTATCGAAATAGACGCGTGTCGCTGTTGTTCACCTAACAAAATGTCACAAACAGTACGTTTTGCGGCAAAGGGCAGAAGCTCAGAATTCACCGCGGAGGAAGATAGAACAGAGGAGACCATGGCGTCGAGAGAAGCTTCACCATCTTATCCCAGCGCCTCCAGACTCTCCGATTCCCTCTGCTATCCTCAATATACAGCGTCTCTTAAATGTAAATTCAAATATCCTCTTCCATATTTGTTTATTTCTTCTTATTTTGTTGTTTTTGTTTAATCCTTTCTGACTAATATGCATCTCAGCAGTAGTCTCGGCGACTTCTTAGCGAGGAAAATTCTTATAATTTTGACACACATTTGACAACTCAGTTAGGTTTTTTTTTTTTTTTTTTTTAATCTTTGGTATCTACTTCCAACTGGGTTCTCACGTCTCAGCAAAATTAGTTTCTTTTTGACCTTTCTCATTGGTCTTTGATTCAAAATAATTCTCTATTAGGAATGTATAAACCACAAAAAATGACAAAACTTTGTGATTCTTTCATATTTAAAACTTACTCTATCACCTTATTGTTTAAAAACTTGTACCGCTACGTCTTAAGAAGTGGTCTATATATGTCCATTGATATCTTTATCCTTGCAAATTGAGACCAATTTTCGATTTCCTTTGTTTGCTTCATAAAGCTCCACAATGATAAAATCATCATTGAAATACCACGACCGCTTCCTAGAGACTGTATGTCTGTATCTCTATCTTGTTTTGAATTGAATTGCACTAGCCAAGAGTCTATGCCAAACACTTTTATTGCCTTCTCATTTTGCAGACCCCAAGCTTTCACTAGATACTCTTTCAGTCCAACAATTCTAATCGGCCGATCGATCTTCTAGAACTCTAATTAGTAATTACCACATGTTTCTTTCAATCCCTTGGGCCATTCAGATCTTTTTTCGCTACTTTGAATATTGTTCCTTCTTCTCCCTTGGAAATAGTGCCCCTATAGCAAGTACTAACTGTTCCACCTTTTTTTTGGGATCCAAGATCACTTCGATAAAGGACCTTAACCCTAGATCTAAGGCTCGCAAACAGAGGTGTGAGAAGAAAGATGGGGTTATAACAGATAAAGGCAACCTTAGGGCCTTAATATCAATAAAAGTAATATTTTTAAAAAAATTTCAAAAATAAATTAACTTTTAAAAAATAATATCAATTAATGGCAAAAACACTGTTCATGTTTTTCCTCTTGCAATCCATTCACCGTCCGTTGCCGCCCGCCGCCATTTACCGCCGTCCACTGCTGCCTCCGTTAACGTCTCCACCTATCTCCGCCCACCTCCGCCTCCGCCTCCAGCAACGTTGCCGAAGAGTTTTCATTAAATGAATTAACAATAACAATTTACACCAATCGTAAAATCCCATCTTGCGCTCATGCTGACAGCCTGAACCAGCTCTGTTATCACCTCTGATGAATCGATTTTTGGTGATGGCCAATTTTTTGTGCTAAGTACCTCGTCATTTGGTCTGCTGCCAAGTGGCTGATGACTCAGGCCGAAGTGGAGAACTTTGGCTGCCGGGCTGAGTCGAGCTAGACAGGCTAGGTGTCGAGTTGCCTGTGAGGTGCTGGGCTGACTAGGTGCGAGCTGACCAGGTGGCGAGCTGCCTGTGAGGTGCCGGGCTGACCAGGTGGCGAGCTGGATTGATGAGCTTCGTTGCTCTTTAGAGACCTGCAAGGAACCAAATGTCAGAGGACCCGGGGTGGCTAACCTAGTGAGGTCGTTTCGAAGCTCAAGTCAGTACTCTCATAGTAGATGGCGAGCTAAAAATCACAAAGTATGAGAGCTAGAATTTGCCTACTTGCTTACTTTTTTACTCGCCCCCATGCCATTGGGGTTGGTGCCTTTATATGGGCATTGTTTGGCATGGGCTTCACGCACCATATTCGAGATTTCTGTAAGGTCGTCTAAGTGGTCGAGATTCCTGGAGGTAACTGCCTTGCACGTTGACCACCCTCCGGGTCGTTCGGCACGTGGTCCAACTTCCAAGGATCGTGGGAATGTTTGGATATGCATGCCGAATTCATTGGCAAGCACGTCTTGCAAGTTGCTAGGTCGGCACATGTGCTAGGTCGCCAAGTCGCGCCTGGGCCAGGCTGTTAGGTTGGTGCCTGTGTCAGGCCGTCAGGTCGCGCCTGTGCCAGGCCGCCAGGTGGGACACCATCAATTTGGCTAAGGCAAGTTGTTGCCAAAGTGGTTCCGGGTGTCACCTATTTGTTTCGAGGTGCCATGTGTCACAATATCATTGGAGGGCCAAATCCACCCTCATCAACCTCCACTGCCACCACCACTACTACTACAGTTTATTACACAATTCAACCACTCAACACTAGGGAGACAAACAAAAGAATTCAAATATTCCAAGGAGGCAAACAACAAAATTGAACCATTATGGACTTGAATTTCTTCTTCCTCCTCTTCGTTGTCGTAGAATTCCGAATTAGGCCAATCTAGTACGCACCTTGGAGATGGTTCCGTAATAGCACCCATCGATACGAAAGGATGTTGTAGAAGCTGCCCGCAAGTCCACCTCTCATTCGGCTCCCTTCTCAGGCACTTATCGAGGAAATCATGACCCAATGCCGACAATTGAGCTGGAAAATCTGGCAGTTCATTGGAAAAACCGATCGACACATCGTTGCAGTGGCACCACCGCAATCTTGCCATGCTGGCTTGCCAGTGATCATCTCAATTACCGTGCAACCCAACGACCAGACATCATCTTCCGGCCCTTGCCGCTCCCGTCGGATTACCTCTGGCGCCATCTAGAGTGGCTTTTTGGTTTGTGAACTTGAGGAATTGCTAGAGAATCTGTTACGATCCATTTGTCCCATGTTGGTAGTATGGGATACTAATGTGAGGTATCCCACATCGATAGAATGGGATGCTGTTGTGGGGCATATATGTGCTTGGGTTCCCTCCCTCTAACAGCTAGCTTTTAGGGGTGAGTTCTCCTAAGGCACATATCAGAATCAAAAAGGCAGATTACTCTAACCACTTGGACCAGAAGGTTCACTGAAATGGGCTACAATCCAATATATATTTCATTTCAGTTATGACCAATTAAGAAATATATAATTTTCAAACACTTGGGAACTTATGCCCCAGGTTGGGGGAGTACTATGATTCATCAGCTTCCATGGCTAGATGCGGTTTCTTCTTTCAGATACCAAAATTTTGCGGTTGCCTTGCATGAATGTAATCAACAACTTGAAATCCTCTTTCAGTGCGAGGGTTCTTCGTTAGAACTCTTATAACTGAAGTTGGATAGTTGATCTAGGAGACTAGGACAGCTGAGCTAATTGGATTGATCTTCTTCAAAAAACCAGGTTTTTAGTTATAAATAAGGTTATGGAGTATATTTCTTTTCATTCTCAGATTGAAGAATCGGTATGGAATTTATATTAGGGTCCATGGAGGGAAAATGATGCTGGAATTACAGGACGGTTGTTTTTAGAAAATTAGAAACTAGAATCATCTTCAGTTTGGAGGGTACAAACAATGATAGGAGACCTTACAAGTTTACATTGATTTCCAACTTTTTCGAGGCACAATAAGGTCAGGTCGGTTGTTTTTAGTAAGGTTTAAGCAGATATAATGTTGCAAAAAACTACATTAGTTATCTAGGATGAGACACCTATGTAATCAAGTACTAAAGTGCAAGAATGAAATCTTGCATAATGCTAGTTCTTTTAGAACTTTTAATACATACAGGAGACTTTGTGGATTGCTAAATGGATCATGGCCTAGTTCACATTGTTCTCATACTTACTTGTTGAGCATAAAGCCTCAAGTGAAACCTAAAGAACACATTTGAGGTAAGATGGAATAGAATTTATTGTTGGTCTCACCCACACGATAAATCCACAAAGCATTTGAATGAAATAGAAACCAAGAGAATTCAATAGCAACAAAAACAACTGAAATTTAGGCAAAGACAAGAAACAAACACCACTAAGAACACCATTTTTCACTATGAAATAAAATGAAAAACAGTACATACTACATCGTGGTTTGCAACCCTTAACCTTTGCACAACCTTTCTCCTTTTCCTCTCTCAACTGGAAGAACACTAGAAGAAAAAAGAATCTACTCTTACATCAAGAGCACCTCTCCAACCTCTATTTTTTTCTTCTCCAACAAGAAAAAAGCCAAACTTCTAAACCATACGTATAAAAGAAACCCTTTATATGTAAAACCTACCTTAACCTAAAGGAGTGACCACACCAACCATTAGATTACAATCTCATCTAATGGTTGAAAAATATGACACAATCCCAACATTTATGCTAGAGACTTGAGTTATTTGCTATTAGCATGATATAGAGAAAATATTTTTCTTTCATGCCTCAAGTTGCTAAACTTGATTGTCAAGCTTATCGTTTTAGTCTTAAAACAAGTAAGAAGTATTTAAGAATCAAACAAACTAATATTTTTAAGCTGGCTTGGTTTTAAAAAGGGCTAGCTCATGCCAAAAGGGGGGGGGGGGGCTAGCAAAAGAGAGAAGGGTTTTCACCATCCAAACCAATGATGGTAAGGAAAGGGATCTTTATTTTCTTTTTACCAATAACCAACCATTTTATTAATAGGAATTTAATGTACGAGTATTTATACAAGTTATACACCCATTAGGGAGGTAAATCTTTTATGTCCCCTTTCAATCTTTCTTACAATTGTGCTCAGAAAGTTTGATCTCTCTTCACCCCTTGTTTGACTAAAACATTGGCCATGCTATTTGCTAACCTTTGTACCCACTGAAATCTCACTTCCATCTCTCTGGTCAGTCATATAAATTTTTTAATTCATTTATGTACTGCCAAAGAGATACCTCCCCATTCTGCATCCACTCCACCACTTTTGAATCTTCTTTAATGATTAGCTTGTTGAAGTTCATCTTCCTTGCCCTTTGTACACCTTCCATGATAGCCATGAACTCAGCTCTTAGAGAGTCCCCTACTCCAATCAGACCTGAAAATAAAGCACTATATGACCTTCCTCATCCCTAAAGATGCCTCCTTCAAGGACTCAAAATGAAAGTGATTCAGGGGAATTTCCTTTTTGGTAATGCAAACACCAAATGAATAGTTTCTTATTTTTAAATATTCCTGATACTTCACCCTTAGTTCTCCTTTTTGGAAATATTAAGTCATGAAGAAAACTTTGCAGGCCTGGAGGAATTTAACTCAGACAAGGGCAAATGTCAAGAGCAATTTGATATTTATAAGGAATGCAAGAAGAAGGAGGTAAAACCCATTTAACTCATCTTATCTCATGGATGTGATTCAGATATAATGAATGCTTTCTATTTTTGAGTGAGTGATGTGAAGATGTTCTTGTGTCTGTGTCTTCCAATCATCTGCTCCTCATATTTGGAAGCATTTTAACCAATATTGGTTGAGCATTACCGTTTACATCTGCTTGGTGTAAACCAAATATATAGGATAGTTCTGAACCATCTGAGCATGGATTTTCTCTGGGCCATACACTTTGGTCTTCCTCTTTTTTCAGTTATCCATCAAAACAAAAATTCATTTTATCAGTCAGTCAGGATTATATGATTTGGTCAGACCTGACCCATTTATCTCTAAGTTAGGGCCTATTAGTTAGGGAAGATGGGTAAAAGGAAAAGAAAAGGGTTGCAGAATATGGCTTCTTCCCTTCTCTTCTAATAAAATGATGAAAGGTGCATATGTAGAAAATATATCCTGTGATTGAAGATATAGAAATCCCAGGATGGAAGGTCAATTAACTACTTTTAATGGACCTTATGCATTTGGATATATGAATTCAATTTTTACCTCCTATCTTGGATGCTACCTGAGAACCTCCAGTGGCTGTAAAATCTTCCCTGCTTTTGATGGAAAAAATGTTAACTATTGCCTCATTAACTCTCCCCCTTTTTGATTACTAGGAATTGCTAGTATCATTCTGAAGTATTGTAAAAAATCTGCTAATTGTTGAATTATTTTGAATTTGTTAATTATTTGTATTGTTCTTATACACCCACAAAAACATTTAGTTTCTTTTATTCAAAAGCCAAGCATGAATCATTTAGTTTCTTCTATTATTGAGATCAAATACAAGGAAGACCAGAAATTGTGTTTTGTATGCTTATATATATAAAATCTTTGATGAAAAATTGAATTCCAAAACCCAAGGAATTCATGGAATTTTCTTCTTGGATTTAAAAAACAATGAATTCCCTTTATTCCTTTGCAAAAAAAAAACCTACCTTTTTTTTCTGGTGGAAGGGTCTGAGACTACAAGATTTGGAAATTGTCCTAACTCCTAATGGTCTTGGTTCTTCCAAGGATGCCTACTCCTGAAAAAGCTTAACTGTTTGGTTTTTATTCCTTTTTTTGAAGGAAAAATGAAATTTCTTTAAAAAAGAAAAAGTTGCATCCTGATAGCTCAATTGGTTTTTATTCCTTTTCTCTTTATAGATTGC
Source organism: Nelumbo nucifera (assembly GCF_055504915.1). Taxonomy (NCBI): domain Eukaryota; kingdom Viridiplantae; phylum Streptophyta; class Magnoliopsida; order Proteales; family Nelumbonaceae; genus Nelumbo; species Nelumbo nucifera. The sequence continues at coordinate 32,394,179 of NC_142654.1, forward strand.
TAGATTAGCTCAATTCCTTTTCTCTTTATTGAGTCTTATGTGATAGGTGATAGCACTTAGGCTAAAAGGAAAATTATATATGAAACAGTTGTAAGATCAGCAATGTTATATGAAGCTGAGTGTCACAGAAATGTGCATATTGAGATGGATAAGTGGAAAAGTTATAAAGGTTGTCAGAAATGAAGTTATTCAAAACACATCTTTGTACCTCTTTCTTATTTTATTGAAATTAATGAATCCAATTCAATTATTGATCAAAAAGAAAAAAAAAAAAGAAATGAAGACATTCAAAGGAACCTACGGGTAGCTCCAATAGGTGATAAAATGAGAGAAAGTAGACTTAGATAGTCTAGTCATGTACATGGTAGACCATCTACATCACCTGTAAGGAGAAGCAATCTGGTGCAGGTTGAAGACCTAAAGGGGCTAGAAGGGCTAGGGGCAGACCAAAAATGACATGGGTCGAAGTAATAAGAATTATCTAAGCACTCATAATTTAGCAATGGATATGGTACTAAACAGAATGGAATGGAAAAATAGGATTTGTGGAGCCAACCCCATACAGTTGGGACAAGGCTTAGATGATGATGATGATTTCCTTTTCCCTTTATATGCCACATCAGAGACTAAATCTGAATATTCTTTTTCTTTCTTTCCTTTTTCCTTTGAACTCTCTGAAAAACTCCCGTTGCATCTTAAATAACTTTGGACGTTCCTCAAAACATTCTTCCATTCATTTCCTATTTTTTTAGAGGAAAGAAAAATTCAGGAATCAGAAGCCTTGTTTTCAAAATGCATGCTTATAAGCTTTCAAATAATAAAACCCTTTGTAATTCCTGTTGAAGAATTTGTTGTTCTCCATTTTAGAGAAGAATGAGTGGCTGTAATTTTGTTTTATTGTGAGTGGTTATTGGCCTTTGGAGAAATATCTGCTACATTCTATCATAAGGCTTTAATTGATAAGAGTATTTCATGGTTAATTATGAAGTTGAATGTGTGGCTTAAAAAATTCTTGCTAATTGACTGTTCAATTCAAAAGAAAAATAAAAAAAAATCTTGCCAAGTTTTCTGGGGAAATATCTGCCACCAAAATGTCCCTTGTTTTTTTTTGTAATTTATCAAAAAAAAGGAAATCAAAATCAAAGAAAGAAGTAGAATGCCTATTTCTAAATAAAAGGTGAACTGTCAACCATGAATGAATCATCCCCAGTATTTTACTTAAGATTGCTTCCTTTGGAGTCTGATTCCCTTCAAAAAGGCAATCTCCTGTTTCCTTCACACCTCACAGCCCAGAATACTGCTGAGGGGAGTATGCTCCATGCTCCCTTTCTGGCCTTATTTAAACCTTCTAGACACCATGTCTCTATGAATCCCTTCACATCCGCTGGGAAATACAGCGTTACACCAAACAGACCTACCAGTCTTATCCAGATCCAATGAGTATATTCACAGTGAATCAGCAAATGGCTAGACGATTCCACATTTCCATTACATAAAGGACAAGCCAAATCTGCCACCTCTAAGCCACTTCTGACTAGATTCTGTTTTGTTAGGATCTTATCCAGCACTGCTGACCATACAAAGAAAGCCAGTTTAGGTGGTACAGCTTTAATCCATGTCTTGTCACTTGGAGAGGAAGTGGTAACCTCCCTCACTGCAGATTTGAAAAATGATCTTACAGAATTTACCTAATTTCTCAAACAACCAAATTCTTTTGTCTTCCCCTATACCAGTCGTCCTTGAGTCATACAGAATCTGGAGCTAGCTGATCAGAGAAGTCATCTCCCAATTGCTTAAGTTCCTCCTGAATTGGGGGTTCCACAAGCAATATCCACTGTCTTTCCAAATAATCAGCTACAGTTGCATTCTTATTTATAGTTATTTCAAACAGATCAGGAAATATGAACATCAAAGGACCCTCTTCACACCAATAATCCTTCCAAAAGAGAACCCTCCGGCCATTTCCTACTTTATATTTGATGCCCTTCAAAAGTCGAGGCTGTATTTTCTGAATTGCCTTCCACTTTGAACATCCATAGGCTGATCTGACCTCTTCTGTTTCCCACTCCGTGCTACTAGACCTTCTCCACAGGCTATTTGACTGCTCATTAAATCTCCATAACAATTTTCCAAGCAATGCAGTGTTTACATCTTTCCCTAGTCTGATCCCTAGACCCCCACTTTCTTTAGAGCAGCAGATTTTCTTCCAGTTTACCAGGTTACATTTTGATTCCTCCTTCCATCCCCTCCACAGAAAATCCCTCATCTTTTTTTTCCAAAGCTGCTGCCCACTAATGGGGAATAGAGATAGTAGATAGAACACAGGAAGGGAGGACAACACACTTTTAATTAAAGTGAGTTTGCCCCCTTTGGATAAGTATTTGGTCTTCCACCATGCTAATTTTCTATCCACCTTCTCCAAGATGGGCTGCCAAATGGATTTGGATTTACAATTTTCCCTCAAAGGCATGCCCAAATATTTAGATGGTAGTTTACCAACTTTACAGCCCCAATCATCTACCCATTCTTCCAAATTTGTCACCTCCTCAGCAGCCATTAATTCACTCTTCAGGGTGTTAATATGCAAACCTGTTACCACCTAAAACGATCTCAAGATTGCCTTCACATTCCAAAATTTCCAAAATTTTCCCAAACTGCACAGAAGAAAAGGGTGTCATCTGCAAATTGCAGTAGTGTTATCTCAACTTCTCCATTGCCTACTTTAAATTCTTCTAACAGTCTTCCCATCCGTGCTCTCTCTACCATCCTATAGAGGGCTTCAGCCACACAAATAAACAAGAGGGGAAATAGTGGGTCCCCTTGTCTTAAGCCCCTAAAATTTCTAAACCTCCCACATGAACTCCCATTCACAAGAACTAAGAAAGAGGAAGAAGATAAATACACTTTTATCCAGTTTCTCCATTTCTCCCCAAAGTTCATTCTCTTCGGCATGAACTTATAGGGATGGCAATTTTCCCCATTTCCCCAATCCCCATGGGGGTCCACCCCGAATGGGGTGGGGATGGGGATGGGAAAATTTTCATCCTCGTTAGTGGGGATGTGGTGGGGACAGGGAGAGCACTTCCTGCCCGGTGGGGACTCCAATCCCCACCCCGTGGTTTCCCCGCTAATATATTGTATATATGTATATATGTACATATACGTCTATATATTAAAATCTTTTTTAATAGGATTGTAAATTTTAATTATATTATTTTATTTTTTAAATAAAATAGAAAACAGGCGATCTAGACTACAATCGGTTTTGAATTAAAAAGAAAAAAAAAGGATGAAAATTGAAGAAAAGAAGAGAAGAGAGGAAGAGAAGAAGTATATGAAGAGAGTTTTAGAAAAGAGAGAGAGAAGGTCATAATTTCTGCCGACTCTCTCTTAGTATTTATATAACTATTGGCTAACTGTAAAAGGGCTGAATTACCCTTATTGCTTACATGGCAAATAGAATAAGAAATAACTAATAATAAAGCTGAAATAACTACCAACTAACACTGTCATATCTAACAGAAATATTGCTGCCATATGAACACTATGGGGACCACATCAATGGGGTCCACATCAGTGTTCTCTACACTCCCCCTCAAGTTGGGAATAGATATTTGTCATTCCCAACTTGCATAGATCTGCCTCTAACTTCTTCCTTGGAACAACCTTGGTGAGAAGATCTACAAGCTGCATGCTGGAGGTGATATACAGGAGACACACTTCTTGAGATGAAACCCTTTCTCTGACAAAATGTTGGTCTACTTCAATATGCTTAGTTCTGTCATGCTATACCGGATTATGAGCTATATTAATAGCAGCCTGATTATCACAATACAACATTAAGGGCTTCTCATAAGCAATACCCAACTCCTCATATAGTGATTTCAACCATAGGATTTCAGCCACACCATTAGTCATGGATCTGTATTCAGCTTTTGCACTAGACCGAGAAACAACACTTTGCTTCTTACTCCTCCAGGAGACCAGGTTACCTCCTACAAAAGCACAATATCCAGAGGTAGACCTTCTATCATCAATACTCCCAGCCCAATCAGCATCTGTATAAACCTCTATCTTCATGTGATTATTATTCTTGAATAGTATACCTCTACCTGGGCACCTCTTCAAATATGATAATATCCTCTCAACTGCAAGTAAGTGAGTAGTCCTAGGAGAGTGCATATACTGACTGACAACGCTGACCGCATAACTGATGTCCGGTCATGTGTGACAAAGATAGAGGAGTTTTCCAACTAATTGTTGGAACATAGCTTTATCTTCAAGTGGCTCTCCACCCTCTGCACTAATCTTGTGATTCTGTTCAATAAGTGTATCTGCAGGCTTAACACTTAACTTTCCAGTTTCTTCCAACAAATCTAGAACATACTTTCTTTGGGAAACAAAAATCCCATGTTTAGATCTAGCTACCTCAATACCCAAGAAGTATCGTAGCTTTCCCAGATCTTTCACCTCAAATTCTCGATGAAGGAGTTGTTTGAGAGACTCAATCTCACCATTATCATTCCCTGTCACTACAATATCATCCACATATACAGCAAACAAGGTCAAGGAAGAGTCCACTCTCTTAATGAACAATGTATGGTCTGATTGGGCTTGTACATAGTTGAACCTTTCAAGGGCTTGTCTGAATCTATCAAGCCAAGCTCTGGGGGACTGTTTGAGTCCATACAAAGCTTTATTCAACCGACAAACCTTCTTTCCTGTGTTTGCATCATAAAATCCAGGAGACAACTTCATGTAGACTTCTTCCTGCAAGTCTCTATTGAGGAAGGCATTTTTAACATCCATTTAGAACAAGGGCCAAGAGTAACTGGCTGCAAGGGACAATAAAACTCTAATAGTGGTCATCTTTGGTACTGGAGCAAAAGTCTCCAAGTAGTCTATACCATAAGTCTGAGTAAATCCCTTTGCAACTAACTGAGCCTTGTACCTTTCAATGGAACCATCAACATTATGTTTCGCAATAAATATCCATTTACATCCAACCGGTTTCTTCCCTTTAGGCTGGTCAACTAGCTCCCAAGTATTATTCCTCAAAAGAGCATCCATTTCAACCTTCATTGCATCTTTCCACTCAGGAACTGATAAGGCCTTCTGCACTGTTCTGGGGATAGGAATATCAACAATAGATGTGAGGAAGGATCTATAAGAGGGGGACAAGTGATCATAGGACAAGAACTGGGAAATGCAGTGGGCTGTGGATGTGGTGCAATGTCGTTTGCCTTTACGGAATGCAATGGGGAGGTCAAGGTCATCCGAAGGAGGTAAGGGCTCAACAATGGAAGGTATCTCAGTGGAACCTAGATCTGATAAAGGAACTGTAGTACCTAGATCTGGATCCGCAAAAGGAACTGGGGCTGGCCTGGACTGTTGATGGCCAAAATCAACCTACTTCCACTGCTTATGATACTCTCAAATTCCGGCACCTCTGACACCCCTCCCCATTACATCCCTCATCACTCAATGGAACAGGTAAAGGAACTTCTGATGAGTTATCCCCACACTCACTACTCTCCCCCTGAGGAGAAACCCTAAGATAATAGGGTACATCCTTGAAGAAAGTAACATCCATAGAGACAAATCTTTTCCTAGAAGTGGATTCATAGCGGCAATATCCCTTATTAGTTTGTGCATAACCGAGAAACATACATTTGGAGGCCTTAGGATCAAATTTGGAACGATGAGGTCCAAGAATCTGAACAAAGCAAGTACAACCAAGGTTTTAAGAGGAATAGTGAACAAGTCTTTATCAGGGTATAGGAGGGTAAATGGAGGCTTCATGTCAAGAACCCATGAAGGAACTCGGTTAATGAGATACACTGCTGTAAGAATAGCATCTCCCCAGAAACGAATAGGCACATTGGAGTTAAACATGATGCTTCTGGCCACCTCCAATATGTACCTATTATTCCTCTCAGCAACCCCGTTTTGCTGTAGGGTATGAGGACAAGTACTTTGTTGAATAATCCCATGGTCAAGCAAATAGGAGGCTAATTGGTTGGCAAAGTATTCTTTCGCATTATCGGATTTGAAGTTTTTGATTTTGACCCCAAATTGGGTTAAAATCATCTAATGAAAGATCCGGGTCAAAGTAGGAACCTCATCTCGAGAACGCATAAAGAAAAATGGGTATAATCATCAACAAACAACAAGAAATATCTATACCCCCCCATAGCAATGATGTGATAAGGACCCCAAACATCGGTATACACAATATCAAAAGGATTATTACTTCTTTTATTACTCAATGAATAAGATGTTCTACAATGCTTTGTAAGCTCATAACTCTCAAATCTCAAATTGGACATCTGAACAGACTTAAATAAATCAGGAAACAAACTCTTCAAAGACCGAAAAGATAAATGACCCAATCGATTATGCCAAAGCATAACCTGACTAACAGACTGAGAAACAAAAGACTTCCTATCTTCATTATCTTCCTAATGTGAACTCTCTCCAAGCAGATAGATCCCATTCGTGTCAAGGCCAGTCCCAATTACCTTCCTTGTCTCCAAGTCCTGAAAAACACATTGCTCAGGGAAAAAGGTTACTGAACAATTCTGATGTTTGGTTATGCTACTGACTGAAAGCAAGTTAGTATTTAAGCTTAGGAACATGTAGAACTGAAGATAAGGAGATGGCATTAGACAACTTGATGTCTCCCTTGCCAGAAAGGGGAACAAGGGAACCATCAGCAATGGACACCTTATCTCTGCCAGAAGATAAGTAGTGATAGGTAGTGAACAGTGATGGCAAGCCAGTCATATGGTCAGATGCACCTGAGTCTATTACCCAACAATGTTCAGTGTTACCTGGAGCTGAAGCATGATAAGCTGAGGCCCGAGTACTTGAATGGGCAAAAGCTGATGGCGGCTGAGATGATTGAGCTGAATTGCCAACTTCCTTTTCCAACTGAGTCAGGGCAGCCCGGACAGCAGCTAGGGTGTCTAGGGGTGTGCCTTTTGTGCCCGATGAGGAGGCACAATCTGTATTAACAGCCATATTAGCATTTCCCCTTTTGTTCCTGAGTTTTGCTGGGACTAAATGAGGGTGCAACTTCCAATAGGTGTCTTTAGTATGCTTGGGTTTCTTACAATGTTCACATACTAGATCCCTCTTGTCTTCTTTCTTTATATCCCTCTCCATATCACCCCCAGACTTAGGTTTGACTGCTGCCAATGCTGGTGGGAAGGGTTGATGCTGCATCATAACCTTTCTCCTAGTCTCTTCATTGTGCACTAAGGAGTAGGCTTGTGATAGGGTCATACTGTCTCTTGTCCATAGTTGTTGTCTCACAATATCATACTCAGGATTCAGACCAGCTAGGAACTCAAAAGCCCTATTAGTCTCAACCTGCTTTCTATGAGTCTGTGCATCCTTTTGGCTTTCCCACTCAAGTGTTTCTAGGTGGTCAATTTCATGCCACAAAGATTTCAGTGTAGAAAAATAACCCGAGACTGGTTTCTCTCCTTGCTTAAGGTTGTTAACCTCACATTTCAGTTCATAAGCCCTAACAACATTAAGGGGTTGGGAGTAGGTCTCTTTCATGACATCCCAGATTTCCTTAGCTGTTTTCGCCCACAAATAGTTCCGGCTGATATGTGGTTGCATAGAGTTGCACAGCCATGCCATAACCAAATAGTTCTCCTGAACCCATTTGGTATAGGTTTGGTCCTCCTTGGTTGGTTCTTTCACATGTCCCAACAAGTAGCTCAGTTTTCCCCTACCCCTAATGGCCATCATGGCCGATTGAGCCCATTCTAGGTAGTTTGATCCATCAAACTTAACTGTTGTAATCTGAAAGGTATTCTCAGACATGTTACCAGAATTGCTAGTCCCAAAAACGCCTTCCCCTTGACTCTTGAACTCCATTCTTGATCAAGAATTAATAAAACACCATTTTTTAATTACTGTAATAGGAGAAACAACACCCAAATAACTGATAACAGCCCGCCTAGGTCTTCCAAAGAACACAGAAAACAGAATTCTGAATGAAACCAGTTCAAATTCTGATCTGAAACAAATAACAGTTCTGAATTTTAGGGTTTTCTCTCAAAACCCTAAAGAAAAACACAAAAATTCTGAAGCCGCACCTCTCAGACTAAACCAAGATGATCTTTTCTAAACAGAATCACAAGAAAAAGCTTACTTTATGAAAAAATCTCTGGCCGCCACCTCCTGGTTAATGCAAAACCCCAATCTTGAGGATCCGAAGCTTCTTTTGATTCTTCCTGACTACTGGAACTCTCTCAGACTTCTACAATCTCTTTAGTAGCAGCCGCACACTACCAGTAACCTCCAAGAATCAGCCGATCCTCCTTCCTTGTTGAAAAACTTCCAAACCTAGGAGGTTCTCATGCAGTCGGCCTAATCAGACTAGCATAAGAGCTCCTAGGTCGGCCCTGATACCAAGTAGTCGATTTAGACTACAATCAGTCTTGAATTAAAAAGAAAAAAGGATGAAAATTGAAGAGAAGAAGAAGAGAAGAGAGGAAGAGAAGAAGTACACGAAGAGAGTTTCAGAAAAGAGGGAGAGGTCATAATTTCTGCCGACCCTCTCTTAGTATTTATATAACTATAGGCTAACTGTAAAAGGGCTGAATTGCCCTTATTGTTTACATGGCAAATAGAACAAGAAATAATTAATAATAAAGCTGAAATAACTACTGACTAACACTGTCATATCTAACAGAAATATTGCTGCCATACGAACACTGTGGGAACCACATCAGTGGGGTCCACATCAGTGTTCTCTACAAAAACAAAAACGAAATGATTGGCATTATAAAAAATCATGGGGAGTGGGGATTCCCGTGTGGACAGGGATGGGGATAACCTTGTCCCTCCCCGTCCCCGCCCCGCTCCATTGCCATTCCTAGTAGTTCAAGAAATTCCAGTTTACATGATTGTAAGCCTTCTCCATATCCACCTTACACAACAATCCCACGGGCCCACTTCTTCTCGAGTCTATTTCTTTGTTAGCCCCATCTACTAACATCCTTCCCCTTATGAATGCACCTTGAGATTCAGCAATCAGTTTTCAAATCACTTTAGCCATTCTGTTAGCCAAAAGTTTAGCTAAAATCTTATATAAGCTGCTGACAAGGCTAATTGGTCTGAAATCAGACAGCCTTACTGCTCCTTTATTCTTTGGGATTGGAGTAATGAACGTGTGTTTTAGGCTTTTTACCAGAGCACCTGTCATGAAACCCTCTTAAAACATTTAGAACATCTTGCTTCACAATTTCCCAACATGTCCCTTGGTAACTGGGTGAGAATTTTCTAATAGGCTTTCCCAAGGAAAACAAGGTTCAAGCATTCAGTATAATTTCAGTATGATATTTCTACTCCGAGTTAGACAATTTTCTGATATATAATCTCAGAAACCACTGTGGGATGTTTCTTTGGGGGTTGGAGGGTGGGGGCTCAGGATGATATTTTTTTTAACCGATAAGTGGAGCTCAGGGTAATCTTAATTTGCTTAATATTGTTAGAATATAATATAGGGGGCACACCTTTTAATGTATCTCCCTCAACTTTGACCTAATTATGCTATCCATGTGATCCATCTTAATCTGTTGGACAATCAACAAATACATGGTGAATAGTTTAAAAGAGAAATATTCATAAAAAAGAAGTCTAAAAGAGAATTCTATAGATTAGATGCTTGAGATCATGAAATTAGATTTATTTATTTATTTATTTATTTTTTGTATAGAAGATCTCTTAGGGAGGACATTCCACTGTTTCTACATATCATGGGCAAATACCAACTTATTTTATGGTATATAAAACAAAAGTGGATTCGTTCTTATTCTTGCCATATGGCATTTTCTTTGATTGACAGAGGGAAGCTCGATTGGAGCGCAACAGGAAAAAATCTTTCTTCTCATGAAACCTTGTATGGGAACCCATGGTCACACAGTAAAGGTATAAGGAACTTGTTGGATCCTCCTCTTTGACTTAGTGACTTCTTTGTCATGCAGCACAAGAGCTTCGATTGAACTTCTATACTAAGGTCATGTTTTCAATAATGGCTGAAATAGGAACTGAAAGCAGGATCTGGAAAACATTTCAAACTTAAATATGACCTAAACCAGGAATATTGTTGGTATATTGATAACCTTTTTTAGGGGTAAAATAATCACCTCAACGTCTGCTTTATCATTCAGCAATTATGTAGATTTTGAGTTGCTAAAATGCTGGATTGTAACATTTATAAATTTGGAAAATTTTCCACCATTCCACATTTTTTCCTATTTAATGATTATCAAACACTACCCAAGATCTTTGTATTTTTTTTTTTTGTGTTTTTTTTTTTCAAGAGAAAGCACTCATGCTCTCGCTGTTCTAATCTCACGAAGTATTCATTGTACTTCTCTATGTATGTTGTCTTGGTATACAGGATGGAGTTAACATGGTTAATACAGTTAAAAGACATTACTCAATATCTCATTTTGGTGTTGTAGGAATTAACCTCAAATTCCAATTATTAGAAGCAGCGAGTGTTTCCTCTCCTACAGTCCTACGAGATGATATGACAGAATGATATTTATTCTGTGGTACCTGCAATACTGTTAAATACTGTTTGGTGACTGCATATTGCAATCAGCTTGCCATTCGTCATTTTTCAAGGTGTTGTTCACTGCTGAAGGTAGCAATGTAGCATTTTAGCAGTAAGAGAAACAAATTTGCCATATCTCTGTTATTGCCGTTGATGAAAACTTGTATGTTATTGATATATATTTAACAAACAAATTCAGTCTTGCATTGGCAAAGGCATATTTGTTTCTCGCTCTCTTTTTGCTACTTTCAGCAGTGAACGGGCACTTGAAATGAACGTCTAATTTCAGCATTTAAGTAATTTTATGGTTGCCACTGCCTCCTAAGTGATAAATTAGAAGAGACCTGCTCAGTGTATGGGTTGGTATTATAAAGATGCCTATGTTTTATAGGGGGAGTGATTACATTGTTTCCTAAGACGAACAAAAAAGGTGAATTTAAATAGTCATATGTTTGATTTTTTTAATTTTTTAGGGAAAATTCCACTTTAATAATCTGAACTTTGGGAATGGTGTCAAGTTAGTACCCAAACTTTCAAAATTGCCACTGTAGTACCCAAAATTTCAAAAAGTGTCAAGTTGGTCACTGCCATCTCTCATCTCTCGTTGTCTCTATTTCTCCACCATCACGAAATCCACTGTTCACCTTCTTCGAGCTCTTGAAAGTTTAATAACCAGCGGCAGCTGCAAGTTCTGGTCCCGAACTCCTTTCCCCATCTTTTCTCTCATTCTTTCATTATATTTGCCACTCCCCCTCTCTCTCGTACCTCTCATTTCTCTCTCCTCCAAAGTTTTTACAATTCATCGTCTTCCTTCAGATGAGAACAAGAACCAGCAATGGCCACCACCTCCATTCACACAATCTTGCACATTGATTCTACCCGTTTTTTTGCCTTTCTTTTCGTTTTTCCATTTTCCTACTTCCCTCCATCTTTCCATTTTCCCTGAAGAGAGGCACTATTCATTGTCGTCCTCTGTAGAACAGAGGACATTTACAGCGGTGGTGCCTGGAATGTTTTCTTCATTTTTCATATTGTTTCTCATCGCAATGTCCTCATCATCTCTTGCCATCTCTCTGCCTCACCATCAGAATCCAACCTTCCTATCACTATTTTCACTCCTAACACGCTACTGGAATTGAACCAGTCCGACGGTCTTTCTCTTAGCCCACCTCTCTCTCTTTCTCTCTCTCTCTAAATTATCCCCGACTCTCCTGTTCGCTATGGCCTAAGACTGTTAACGAAGAGCATCGCCACCCTAGCCCGAATACCTGTGTTCACAACCGAACCATGCTGCTGCTACCATGTTTCACGATCTGATGATAGTACATCTTCTCCTCCATTCATTCCCGAAGTCACAATTCATCACCACCATTGTTTATAATTTTTTTAGACGTGCATAGGGCTCTTTAGCAGCAATGCGAATCAACGTTTTTTCTCCTATGTTTGCAATGATTTCTCACCGTTTCTGAAGATCCTCCCCATTTCTCACCATCTATTTTTCCTTCATCACCTTTCTAACCCTCTATCTTATATGCACGATTCCCCTGTTTTCTTGTATCTCTTCGCCATGCTTCCTCCTGTAATGAACGAGAAAACAGAGTACCGTTCCCATTGCTGAATGAAATTCCCAGCGGTACCACCTTTAGAGGTCGGATAGTTCAGATCGTCACCCATCTCATTTTCATTGAAACAAAGAAAGTTTTTGTGGAATCGTTGACAGCATGCATTATAGATGCATCAATTCTCAAGTCATGGTTAGGACTTGGGAAATACTGGGTTTGAGTCATTTTCTTTCCCCAGGAACTAACTGAATTGATACTAATCATAAGAAAATTAGATGATAGGTGAAGGGCATTTTTGTCTTTTTACATGATACTTAACATCCCTAATGTTTTTGGACCAATTAGACAATTTTTGAAAGTTTGGATACTACTGTGACATGTTTGAAAGTTTGGGGTACTAAATTGACATTACCCTCAAAGTTTAGGGTACTAAAGTGGAATTTCCCTTTTTAATTCAAAAACCAAAAATCAAACAATTCAGAGTGGTTGGGAAATAAAATGAAGAAGAGAGAGAATAGTTATGTGAAAAAAAAAAAGATTAGTTTATGTGAACAATTGCACCTCTAAGTATATAGTATGTAGAATAAGATTAGAGGTTGATTGGTACTATGGCCATTTATTGAAAAAATGTTTTGTATGGAATTTGTCTTGAAAAACGAGAATAAATATTTATGTTGTTTGACAGTTAAGTGCCATTAAATGCCATTTAGCACCACATAAACTAAACATTAAATAATTGATTGGGTGTTGGAGAAAACATTAAAAATAGTGCTTCCCCCAACGGTTAGCTCTCACACAAACTGAGACAAATGTTTATGTAATAAATATCTTATCAAATAACATATATATCTTATCAAATAAATAACAACATAACTGAACACCGTCTAAAAGAGATTCGTGTAATGTATGGACTAGTGTTAAAAGATGTTCCATGTTGTATAGGGGAGTGGTTGTAAGAAGAGCATAGATATTAAAGTTGAATCAACTTGATCCAATGACCAACCCGGATCACCAAGCAATAAATTAATTAGAACAATTTATAATAGTAGTTTGATAGCTACCACCTTAGGGGATGTTTGGAACCATGGCCATTTTTCAAAAAAACGGTGTCACGTCGGATCTACATAGGCGTTTCAACAAATGCCCATATCTATGAATGTTTGGTTCAGACATTTATTGAAAAATCGGGCATGCCTCGTAAATTGGGACCCCACCGATGTATGAAATGCCAAATTTGGTGTTTCATGCATTAGTGAACCATTGTTACCAACAGTTGACTGATGTGTATCCTATGTGGTGCTTACCTGTCAGCATATACATGAAAAACGGTGATGAAAATCACCTTACCAAATAGCATAGTATTACTCACTGCTTACGTGGCAGAAGTGTTTTTATTTTTTTTGTGAAAAATGGGTCTTGGAAGCATGGGCATTTTTTTCTTGAAAATTGGTCCCAAAAAGTGCCTATGCTTGCAAACACCTACTTAGTTAACGTGGCATAGAACACTCTAGAAACCTTTCATTAAGAAGAAAAACATAAATAATAGTCTTGGAATTTATAAGCTAAAAACTAAAAACTGATGCAAAGTCTACATCACCATCCTCCTCTCTCCTTTTCCCTCTAAAGGAGGCCACATCATTATGATTTCCACTTTATTTATACTTAACAAGCAACCTCATCTTCTCTAGGTTTAAAAAACCCAACTTCTCATTGTGGACTGAAGTCATTCCTCTCGTAGGGGTGTGTGGGATCTTTCTTCGGGTTATAACAGTTAAGGCAACTTTAGAGTCTTAATATCACTAAAGTAATACTTTTAAAAATAAATTTACTTTTGCGGTCTCCATTCAAATACCTGAAGCTCTCCTTGTATTTCTTAAGTGCTAAGGCGTTCCAAGTTACGACTTCTCTCTGAAGGTGGTGGTTCTTATTTCTGAGATGGAAAAGAAGCAGCTTCGATGGACTCGTGGGAATTACATAGGGAAAGGTTCATTTGGAATCGTTAGCCTCACCACCGATGAGTCTGACGGTCGCATTTTCGCGGTAAAGACCGTCGATCCCAATTCGTTTGTCCCTTCTCACCTCGAATCATTAGAGAACGAGATTCGGGTTCTGAAATCACTGTCCTCGCCTTACGTGGTGGAGTACCTCGGTGACGACCCGACGCAGGAGACTGCGACCACATGGTACCGGAATTTACACATGGAGTATTTGCCCGGAGGTACCATTCTTGATTTGTCCACTTAATTTGGCGGGAAGGGTACTGATGTAGGCGAGCGCATTGTACAGTCCTACACTTGGTGCATCGTCTCTGCTTTGTGGTACGTATACGCCAGGGGCATCGTCCACTGCGACGTGAAGGGTAGGAATGTTCTGGTGAGTTCGACGCCCTTGTCGATTTTGGGTCCGCCAAGCGAATCTTCGGCGGAGGAGAAAATACGAGGAGGGGATGATATTGCCTCGTGGAACGCCACTCTAGATGGCGCCAGAGGTAATATCGGACGGGAGCGGCAAGGGCCAGAAGCTGATGTCTGGTCGTTGGGTTGCACGGTAATTGAGATGATCACTGGCAAGCCAGCATGGCAAGATTGCGGTGGTGCCACTACAACGATGTGTCGGATCGGTTTCTCCAATGAACTGCCAGATTTTCCAGCTCAATTGTCGGATCGGTTTCTCCAATGAACTGCCAGACTAGGTGCATACTCTTCTTAATCAAAAAAAAAAAGTAGATTTAGTGGGGCATGAGTTAACGGAGTTCATTCAATCTCTATGGCAAAACCCAAACGATTTGGGGCAAGTAAACTCAACGAACTTGGTCTTGGTCCCCAAGAAAGATCAAGTGGAGTGAACTTGTGATTTCAAACCGATTGGGTGCAGCAAGATTATTGCAAAAATTTTGGTTCCTAGGCTCAATGCTCTCCTCCCTTCTTTAATCACACCCCTTCAGAACGCATTTGTACTGGGGAGACAAATCAGGGATTGTGGCAAAGATAGTTCACTTAATGAGAAAGAAAAAGGGGTAGGTATGTCAATTTCATTTTGAAATTAAGGCCCTGTTTGGTTCGTAAGAATAGGGGTTTAGAATCGGAATCGGAATGGGCTATTCCGATTGTTTGATTGGGTGCAATCAAAATCTCATTCTCATTCCTTTTGGAATAATAGTATTTTCCCATTTGAGGAAATGGTCAATCCCTGTTCCTTCCTTGGGAATGAAATCTCATTCCTGGTGATTTTTCATTCTCATTATTGTCTGAATCAAACACTATAGGAATAGATCATTCAAATTCCAATTCTGACTGTAAACCAAACAGACCCTAAATTTGTGAAAACATGTGATAAAATGGAATGAAATTACATAATTTTTTCTCCCTTGAGAGGTCTTAGATAGGGCTGCCCATTTTTGCCCTACTTGTTCATTCTAGGTATGGATGTTCTCTCGAGACAACTCCTAGCAGCTTTAGAGAGTAAAACCTTGCAAGGAATCTCCTTTGGTGGTGGAAATTGTAAAATAAATGACCTGGTGTTTGTAGATGATATACTCATTTTTGGTAAATGCTCCCTCAAGAAACTAAATAGGTGAAAAATATTTTGAATTAATTTGGCGGTTGGTCGGGTCAGGAGGTGTAAGCCCTCAATGTTCTTTAGTAAAAATACTGATAGAAAGATACAAAGAATTCTCATTAAGGACTTGGGTTTGGGTGTAAGGAGAATGGCAAAAAATGAGTAGTACTTGGGTTGTTTATTACTTGGCTTAAAGGGAGGGAAAGAAGGAAAGATTTTACAAAGCTGGAAGGGGCACTTTCTCTCACATGCAGGATGAACTGTTCTTTTGAAAACACACCTTTACCCCAATCAGATTTGCACTCAAATTAATGCATTAGGAGGAGCATGCTTTCTTATAGAGAGGATATCAAAATTAAATCCTTAGGCTCAGTTTGGAAGGAGTACAAATACATATTTGTAGAGTATAAAACCTTGTATTTTGTATATATTTGTACTGTACATATTCCTTCCAAACTGATCACTATAGACAATTAGGTTCAGTTTGGAAGGAATACAAATACAAATATATACAGTGCAAATACATACAAAATAATATAAAATACAAGATATATGTTTGGCATCGATGCTGTAGTTGAGAAAACGATGCCTTTATTTTTGTTTGGAAACGTTGTTGCCAAATAGGAACGTTTTTTGGAGCAACAACAACTTTTTGGTACCAATGGGAAACGTTTTCAGCACTGATACCCATTATCTAGTGCCACATCACTGCCCTGTTGGCAGCAACGAGCTTCAACTCCAGGAAATGTCAAATTTGGCATTGCTCCAAGCCATGGCTTCCCGATTTTCAAGGTATGGCTTAGAGCACCATTTTTTTATAAAAAAACGATTCCAAACAAATGCCCGTTTCCTGGATCTCTGTTTTTTTTTTTTAATTTGGCACTGATGTAGCACCGTTACTCCAGGAAATGACAAATGCCAAACAGCCGCAAGGTTTTTGCACTCTATAAATTTGCATTTATACTTCTTCCAAACTAAGCCTTAGTAACTAATGACAGGTGGATGCTTAATAGACCCTTGATCCTTAGGACTCCAAAGGAGAGAGTACTGGTAATAAGACTGTAGGAGCTTGCAAAAGAGTGGGAGAGTTCATAGATATAAATGACAGATGAAAGGAAAATGACCTAAAAGATTGTTTTGAAGAGATGGAGTGCAATTCCATTCTTCAGATTCAGATCCCATTTACTCATAATAATGTCAAAGATAAGCTGATTTAGATTGGCTCTAGTAATAGAATCTTAACTACAACAGAGGGTTATAAAGAGTTGAGGTCGCTTGAAGCCCAACCTTCCTCGACTAGCAATGCTTTTGGAACAACAACCTAGAATCAATTATGAGAATAAAGAACATCCCGCACAAGGATTCACATATTTCTTCGGCGATGCCTACGTAAATTGCTTCCTACAAGAAATCAATTAGTCAAAAGGTCAAGAAAGATATAGCATGGTTTTTTAAACCGGACAGGATAGGGAGCCGTTCTGGAGTTTGGTTTTTGGATCGAACGGTCTGACCGTTCAATCCGAATAAACAATCCACTTTGACAGAAAAAATTAAAAAAACTCAAAAAATAGCCAAAACCATTCCCGGGTTGAACAGTTCGATGGTCCAATCACCTGAGTCAGTGGTTCACTGACCAAATCAATGATTTTTGGTTAAAAAGTGGTTTTGGGGGTTAAATAGAATTGATTCTTGGTTTTTATGATCCAACCATCCGGTCTTTTTCGGTTTTGAAAACATTGGTCCCAAGAGCTGTTTGGTTCGAGAGTGTTATGGGTTTCAGAACAAATGATGAGAGTTCATTTAGTAGTTTGGAATTTGGGTCCAATTGGATGACATGTTTGATTACGTCACGGGATCTGTTCCTCACAAATGGGCGCCTCACAGGCATGTCCACCCTACATTGGGAACATCTCCCATAAATATTCACTAATAAGTACGAGAAATGTTCCTAATGCATGGTAGGATGTGCGTATGAGACGCCAAGTGTGAGGAACAGATTCGGTCTCCTACAAGACTGTGCCTTGTCATCCAAACAGTTGACGTGGCAAGTTTCGTAGAATAGCATCGGAATAGATCGAGATCAAATCAGTCTCCACAAAGACTGTGCCCCACAATATCCTACAGCACATCCTGCCGTTTATTGAGAATGTCTCCTAATAATAATATAAAAAATGATATATCCCTAGATTTTGCCAATACACGGCGGGGATGTGCGGACGTTGTGGGGGCTGATTTGAAATCGCATAGTTGCTTTAGCACTAAACACTGCCTGGACGACCCCAACTGATAAATCTGCTCCTGACAGAAGAGAAGGATTCCCAGACGGAGCAGATTGGGAGCTTCCTTACGTGACATATCCTATTTTTGCCACGTTGCAAGAATTTATGACCAGTGATCAAACAGAGAGCATTAGGTCGGAAGTCAGATCGGGCGACCAGCCATCTCTACTCAATTCTTTCGTCCAGAATTCAAGATGTGAGTCACTTATTCCTCCTTGTATAGCCGTATAGGGTTTTCCAACTTTTCTGAAATTCGATAATTCGACATCTTTCTCACGGTTTCCCTCCTTGTCTAATCGGTGGAGTCAAAAGCTCATCTTCGAATTCGACTCACCTATTGAACTCGTCGTAGAACGGGTCGACTTCGCGTCACGTTTTTCTCACGATATAAATGCTCGCGTTCTGTTACACAGATCGACCGTATCGATTCGGCCTCTCTCCTTCGTAGATATCGTACACTGAGTGGAAAATGGATTTTTCGGAACAAGACGCGGATTTATTTGGTGAAGAGTTCGAACAGGACGACGAGAAGGAGAAGGACGAAGAAGAGAGCCACGATTCTTCTTCTTCTTCGTCCTCGTCTGCCTCTTCCTCCTCTAATGGCAGTGGCGGGGAGACTAGTAGCGGTAGCGGCAGCGGTAGCGCTAGCAGCAGCGATGGGGAAGAGGAAGAAGACGACGCTGACACGGAGAAGGCAAGTGGGTCCGATGAAAAGGATCTCTTCGGTTCCGACAATGAAGACTACTGCAGAACTCTAGCATCAAGTCGTTACCCGGTGCCCGGTAAGCTTTTGCTTGATGGGTTTCTCTAATTTCAATTGTTTGATTGCTCGGATTGATTTATAGTGAACTTTGAAGCGCGCTCAGTTTTTTTTTTTTTTTCTCTTTCTGGGTTTGGGATTCTCTTTGTTTATCCCTATGTTTTTGGTTGCTACTGTTCGTTTATTTGGGATGGATTATCGTTTCTTCTCTGTGCTACTTAATTTTTGATGGTTGAAGCTTAATTTGATATTCTAGCCAACTCCATAAGGTCGTATTGAAGTGAAAAATCGTGTTTTTAACTTTAAGATAACCCCTTTGCCACAAGACAACTATAGCCATCTTCCGATATTCAAGATGGTTAATAATTAGTTGAATCTTCTACTTATCAAAAACAAAAAAAAAAAGGTTGAATCTGGTTTCTATTTGGCTATTCTTTTAGATGCCTTGTCGAGTGAAGTACTTGAATTTAGTTTCATAACGTGAATATTTGAAATAGACCTAATTGGTTTACTCAAGTTATTTCTATTTTCTTTCAATTTCTACTAATGGATTGCGTTGCTTCTTTTTCCTCTTTATAATTTAAAGCATGGGTGATGTTTGATTACTCTTCTATGCCAATTAGTACATACGAACAGTTGAGCTGAGGAGCAGGGTGCTTGTTTTGGCATCTAATTAGGAGCATATGGCCGCATTGGGGGTGAAAATGCGTCTTTTATTTGCAAATTTCTTTATATCATGGCCACAAGAATCCTGCATTAATCCTGGCCTTTACTGTTGTGTTGTTATTATCCATGCTTTTTTTTTCTGGATTGATATTATAGTACATGTATTTATCTGCACTTGGTGGTGCTTGGGTCTGCAACCAAAATGATCTACAGGGAATCTAGTGTGAGAAGCTTGTGAGGATTAGCAAAGAGCCTGTACTTCTTTTAACATACAGCATTACAATACTATTCGTTTTTTTTTTTTCAATAAAAAAAAGAATATGTACTTTTCTTCTATCATCTTTGTCATTGTTGTCATCACCATTCACCATCATTATTTTTAGTGATAGTTGGGGATCTTGATGATATTTAGAGCTTCACAACATGTTGTGAGTTGTGACAAGTGAATGGGTGGGAAAGAGAGTTCCACCCTGGAGGATGTAAGGGTAAACAATTGAAACAAATGGATGAAGCTCTTATTGTGTAACGGTAGAAAGTTTTATGATTTCTAATTTGCTCAGCAAGCAGATTCTTTGGTTAGCGATTGTTCTGGGACATTTTATCGATTGTCAAGTGGACTTCACATTGGTTGTTTTAGGGGGTTATTTGCATTATTCATATATGTACTCATACACAAATATTTTGGTACCTCTCATTTCATGGCATGTTCTTCATCATTAATTTTCTGATGATGTTGTACAATACTTGAGGTGCCTAATCCCCTTTCCTTTGCTCTCTCTGAGTTGAATTCTTACCTTTTCTTTGTCGCATTAAAATCTATATGGCAGTATTACCTCCTATCCGGAATCCTAACAACCAGGCAAGAGGGACATTTGGGCGTGGGCGCTGGCATGGACACCAAAATGACAGAGGAGGATTTGGCATCCTGCCTCGTCCTGGACCTTATCACCAGAGACAGAACTATGGTTTCGGGTCTAGATTTAACAATGGGCGGCAAGATGAACGATTTGTTTCTGAGTTGAAGCTTTCTAAGAGTGAAGAAACTTTATCTAGGAAATGCATTCAAATTCAGGAGGTAATTGATGTCTCTTTTCTTTTACTGATAAAAAAACCCTTCCTTTCTTTTCAATGTATTAAGGATATCCATGGTGTCTATTATGTATCATATAGTTCCATTTATTGGTTGCTAACCAATAAATATTGCACGAGTCAGTGACATAACCACCTTTCAATGGGATGCACATCTCTTGCACACATATTAATTTGATTTGATTATCCGAACCATCTGCCCTTTATCATTATTTTGGATGGGCAGAGTGGGGGGGAGGGAGGGAGAAAGAGGAAGGTCCTTTATGATAGAACTTGGGGGCTTTAATTGTGTGTGTTTTATCTATTTATTTTTTGATAGTCATGTGTGCTTTATCCTTGTCATAATATGTCTGTATATGTGTCTTGTATTCTTGCATGCGCACTGTTGTATACACAAGTCATTTGATAGACCATCCTAGTGGACTACCAGTTGGTATATATCTGACAAAATTAACTGTTTTTTTTTTAATTTTCTAATAGCCTTGTGAAGTTGCTTGCTATAGTCGCATAGAAGGTGGAGATGTTTACTTTGATGACCGCAGTTTGGTAATCATTCCAATAACCCAATCTTGCTGTTCTTTTTTCACAACGTTTGGTAGTTCAATAGCGCACTCATTAACCCATATTTATCATACTTCTTGCTTCCTCATTATCAGAGGCTTTTTAAGCGTTTAATCACTGAAGATGTCGGAGCTGATTTGAATGAAGGATTTCAGTCTTTTATTGAGAAAAAAGGTAGATCTTATGTCCAAAGTATATTTATTTATTTTTTTAACCAAAGAACTCTTGGAGGAAAGTTATCTAGAAAGATACCTGTAGTTTGTGACTTTACTCCTCCTGGGCTTCTTGTATGAGGGCTGATTTATGCAGGTGACTCTGTGTTGTTCTCTCTAAATCAGAATTGGGCTCTCAGGGCTTTGGTGATCTTCTCAGTTGCATAAGAGACAAAAATATCCCACTTCAAAATATACATTTTGTGGTAAGTAATGTTCTAGTTCTTGCTGCATTTATAAAGAAAATAACTAATTTTATGTTTGCAAACTTATGGATTTATTTCTTTGCTTGTTCTTCAGACTTTCAGAAACAATCTTAATAAGGTATTGTCAACTTTCTTGCATTATATGAACTTCTGTCTTTCTTCTCTGTGTTACTGAAAGCAGAGAACTTTTATCTTCTCTTACAATTAGTGAACAATTTGCTGCTTTTGTTGCATCTGTAGATATTAGCTGCTGCCTATATCAGGAATGAGCCTTGGGAGATGGGGGTGCATAAGAGAAATGGAATTGTCTATCTTGATGTGCATAAGCTTCCTGAAAGGCCACAAAATGAGATAGATCGTCGGAGGTACCAATACATTTACTTCTTATTTGAAAAATCTGTTACTTGTAAATTAATGATAAATTAGAGCATTCCTAAGGTGATAGGATTAGCATTTTAGAAGATGAACAGATTAGGTGGTCAGAATGGATGAACTGGGACTTCGACCCTTTAGTGGTTCTGCTTGCTAGTTGACCTGAGGTGGTAATAGCACTTCACAGAATGTCCATTCTGTCTGGTTTGTTGAAAGAAATCTAAATCATGCCACATTTTAGAAATTCGTTTGGTTGCAACAAGAGCTAAAAGAAATAAATAATAAAAAACAATGGGGAAATAGATGTGGATGCCCCAATATTCTAAATAATCATAATGATGAAACTAAATTACCATAAAACAGCCATGCGGCTGTTTGTCATGTTGCCCATGCAATCTCATTCATCATGCAAATACTCCATTGGAAACACTACCTTTTTTGATAAATTCTCCCCTTCAAGCAGAAGTGAACAAGAAAATCAGAAAAAGAACACTCCCTAAATTTTTCTGGATCAATAGTGAAGAAATTTATTAAAGAGCCACCAGAACATAGGCAATCCATAATAACAATACTTGGCAAAGGTTTTCTTGAAAGGTAAAAAATGAATGGATTAGGGCTTAGAGTTGGAAAAACATATATAGAAAGTGGCAAAAAGGGTGGAAAAATATATTGTGAGCAGATCATTGAGCCATATTGGATTGTATTTCTTGCCTTCCAAGAAATTGGTTTTTCTATTAACAGACGGGCATGTATGGGGAAAGATTACCAAGAAATTGTTTTCTTTTTAGCTAAAAGATAACAGATTTCATTAATAAAAGAAAAGGTTACATGAGAGAATGTACAAAAGAGGCACTAAAAGTGACACAAACATAGATTACAAAGGCATAACTCTCTCACTATGTAAAAAATCCCTATGAGTTCCCGCTTTAGCCAAACTATCTGCTACAGAGTTTAACTCTCTGGGAATCCAGAACAGAATTGCATTCAAAGAGTCCAAGATATCCCAATTCCTCATCCAGATAATGAGCTAGCCTCCATGGTCTTCCAATCTTCTCCCCAAGCCATCTGATGGTATTGTTTGAATCACCTTTGATGATTAGGGAAGACAAGACAAGACCTCTTGCAATCCGGAGTCCAGTTAGCACTCCTAAAACTTCAGCCTTTGTAGAGTCTTCCATCCCGATTGGACCACCATAAGCCCACAGTAGATTTCCATCTTTTCCCTTAAACACACCCACAATCCCTGCTAGACAGGGCTCCCAAGGGCACTTCCATCAAAGTTCAAGGTCACTTCCTCTTCCAAACTTGAGTTAAGGGTTCTTGTCGCTTTTAGAGAGGAAGGAGAGGAAAAAAGAATCTCCACAATGTTTCTTCGGAGATCATTCAAAAAAACACCTTTGAATTCCTTCGAATTCAGCATCCATAAGTTGCACAAGTGGAGTATGTGGGATAACAGCTCGTCCATGGATCTAGCTTTGTTGTTGAATATTCGATTATTTCTCTCCTCCCACACCCCCCAATAAACTTTTTCCTTTTCCCCTCTTTCCAAGGCCTCTTCCTTGCCATTTCCAAAGGAAGTCTTCAATGTGTTTGGGAAAGAAACCAGCAATAACCTACCAGATTTAAGAAGTGCCAAACTTTCCTTGTTTCCGGGAAATGTAGGAGAAGGTGCTCAGCAGTCTCACTATTGTTAAAGCACAATATACAAATATGGGGGGAAATACACAGTCTACCTTTGTTTTTCTTCTGAAGTAAGTCACAAGTGTTTATTTTTTTCAAACAAGTCCCATATGAAGAAGGAAACTTTAGAAGGGATATGGGAGATCCAAATCCTTTTGGAAGGAAACCTAGGGTTGCTGACATCTGAAGTCAGGGACCTGAAAAAAGATTTGGTTGAGAATTTACCGGTTGGGTGACTTTTCCAAATTCTTTGGTCTATTTTTGAGGGGGACAGGTAGACCTCTCTTAAAGTTTGCTGCAGATCTACTAGTTCAACTATCTCTGCCTCCCTTAAGGGTCTTTTGAGACTTAGGTTCCAGTTAGGGGTGGTTGGGGAAACTTGGATAAAGGCTGCAACAGTGGCTTCTTGGGTTTGGGAAAGGTTATAAATGCAAGGACAAGAGTTGGCTAATATGCTGTCTCCCCATCAAAATTCAGTCCGGAATTTGATTTCTCCCCATTTCCTACTTTGTATCTAATGAAAGGAATAAAGACATCATAGATAGAGGAGATACCTTTCTAGGGATTGCTAGCTCTCATGTGGTTCAAGTGAATGCTGCTATCCCAACTGTTGGTGTCCTTGCCATACTTGCTGCTGATAACCTAAGTTTAGAGAGCACCAGATTCAAAAGGGAGTTGCCATAACCACTTTCCCAATAGAGCTGCATTCTTTTCTTTCACATGTCCTAGACCAAGACCCCCTTCTTCCTTAGATTTACACACTTGATCCCAGCTGGCTAAGTGGTTTTTCTTTCCTTCACCTCCATCCCATAAGAAATCCCGCTGAAGTTTCTCAATTTTATTTTAAACCCCTGTTGGAATTTGGAAGATTGAAAGAAAAAAAATTGTTAAGTTAGTCAAAGAAGTCCTGATTAAAGTGAGTTTACCTCCTTTTGAGAGAGAACTTTTCTTCCACGTGGCCAACCTTCTTTCACAATTCTCCACTACTGGATCCCAGAAATGTAAGACTCGGGTTCCCTTCCAGAGGCATTCCCAGATAAGAGATAGGAAAAATTTCCACATTGCAACCTAAAGTTTCCTTCAGGTTATTCATTAAGCTTTCACTAGTGTTTATTTCCACAAGGCTACTTTTGGAAAAATTAACTCGGAGACCTGAAACCATCTCAAAGCACTTGATTATTCTTTTTAAAGTGTTGATGCTTTCCGAAACAACCTCTAAGAATAAAGTTGTCATCAATGAAAAGCAAATGGTTCACTGGGATGAATTCCCTACCCACTTCAAACCCTCTCAGCAGGTTGAAACTAGCCGCCTTCTCAATGAAGTAACTTAGGACATCTACTACAAGTGTGAAAAGGAACAGGGATAAGGGGCAACCTTGTCTGAGACCCTGACTGGCCTGAAAGTAACCCCTAGGTTCTCTGTTTAGCAGTACCGAGAACCAAGCAGAGCTGATACAACCTTTCATCCACTTCACCCATCTTTCTCCAAATCCCCTTAGTGTCAAGATGTTTAAAAGACACTCCCAATCAGTTTTATCATACACCTTTTCCAATGCCAGCTTAACAACCACTCCAGATTTACCTAAATGTCTTCTTCAACACATTTGTTGGCCACCAAAATGCTGTCTATGATTTGCCTTCCTCTCAAAAAAGCATATTGGTTATTGGAGATTAGATCCCCCAACACCTCCCTTATTCTGCCTGCCAAAACTTCAGCTGGAATTTTGTAGATGCTTCCCACTAGGCTAATTAACCTGAACTCTTTGACTTCCAAGGAACCGTCCTTCTTGGGATTAGTGTGATGAACGTTCAGTTGTTACCTTTATTTTCTATGGCTGAGTTGGAGTCTGTAAAATCTTTCTTGACAATAAATCCGATTGAAATATGAGGAAGTAGAGAAGAGAGGGAAAGAAGAGAGAAAGGAGAAGGAAGAAAGGAAGAAGAAAAAGTTTGGAGCAATAGAACAGTGCTGGCGGTGCCAGTTTTTATTATATTATATAGGGCGGCAGAAATAAGAAGGGAAAAGACCCTTGTGCCCCTGCTGTAAGTGAGTACAATAACAAAAATAACAGAAATAAAAAAAACGCTTTAACTAGCCAAACAGACCCTAACAAAAATAACTAAATTATTTCAACACTCCCCCTCGAGTTGGAGCATAGATATCAATCATGCCCAACTTGTCACACAAATCATTGTGTCGCACATGATGAGGCCTTTGGTGAAGATATCTGCAAGTTGTTCTTCTGAGCTGACATATGGAGTACACACTTCTCCATTTACAAATTTCTCTCTAAGAAAATGCTTGTCCGCTTCAATGTGTTTCATCCTATCATGCATGACTGGATTAGCAGCAATATTGATGGCAACTTTATTGTCACAATAAAGTGACATAGGATTGCTCACTGCAAAACCCAGCTCACCTAATAGATTTCTTATCCACATGATTTCAGCAACCCCATGAGACATCGCTCTATATTCTGCTTCAGCACTAGATCTAGCCACCACACTTTGTTTTTTACTTCTCCATGTGACCAGGTTTCCTCCTACAAAGGCACAATACCCACTAGTAGACTTTCGGTCATCGACTACTCCTGCCCAGTCAACATTAGTATATACTTCCACCTTTAAGTGTCCATGTTTCTGGAACAACAAACCAGCTCCGGGAAACTTCTTGAGGTATCTAAGGATCCTCTCTACAGCTTCAAAGTGAGTTGTCCTAGGGTTGTGCATGAACTAACTAAGGACACCCACTGCATAAGCAATATCAGGCTTGGTCATAGACAAATACAAGAGTCTCCCTACGAGTCTCTGGAACTTCTTCACATCTTTCAAAAACTCTCCCTGACTGTCTCCCAGCTGATGATTAGATTCAATTGGTGAGTCAATTGGTTTTACTTCCAACTTTCCTGTATCTTCTAGTAGATCTAGTACATATTTCTGTTGGGAAATAAAGATGCTCTTGTGAGAGCAGGCAACTTCAATTCCAAGGAAATAATGTAAGGGGCCTAGATCTTTCACCTCAAATTGAGTGGCTAAGAACTTTTTAGTCTCCGTATTTCAGCCTCCCAATCTCCTATGATCACTATGTCATCCACATACACAATAAGGGCTGCAATTTCCCCTTCTCCTCTTTTCAAAAATAGAGTGTGATCTGACTGACATTGTTTGAACCCCATCTGTTGAACTGGTAAATGGAACTTACTAAACCAAGCTCGATGTGATTGTTTCAACCCATATAAAGATTTTTTTAACCGGCACACCTTTTGTTCATTGCTTTTGGCACAAAAACCTGGAGGTTGGGTCATGTACACTTCCTCTTCCAAGTCACCATTCAAGAAAGCATTTTCGATGTTCAATTAGTGAAGTTCCTAGTCAAGATTTGCTACCAATGAAAGAAGGATCCTGATAGAGTTCATCTTGGCTACCGGAGCAAAAGTCTCTGCATAGTCCACTCCATATTCCTATGTAAAACCTCTTGCTACCAGTCTAGCCTTGTACTTTTCAACAGTCCCATCAACCTTGTGTTTCACTGTGAACACCCACTTGTAACCCACTGGTCCCTTCCCTTCAGGAAGGTCCACCAACTCCCACCAACTCCCAAGTGCCATTTTTGTATAATGCATCAATTTCTTCCTGCATTACATCTGTCCATTCAGGTTTAGATAAAGCTTCTGCCACATTCTTAAGAACGGGGACACTGCCCACGGAAGAGAGGAATGCACGGAATGAAGGTGAAACATGATCATAGGACACAAAATTAGAGATAGGATGATTTGTGGTACAAGATCTAACACCCTTTCTCTTAGCAATAGGAATATCAAAATCATTGATGACAGGTGAATCAACATTGAGAGGAACAGGCATATTGTTAGTGGTGTTAGTGAAGGGGTATTTCAGTCTTTGTACTTGTTGAGAATGCTGATGTGTACTGTTATGTTAGTTCGAGTGCCTCTTACTTAAAGAAGGGCACTCAAGTCTTTTCCAATAAGTTAATAATATAATAACAGGTCTGGCCGAATCAAGGGATTAACTTTTTTCCCTAATTCGAACCAGCCTTTCTCTGTTTTCTTCTTTCCTCTCCTACTTCTTGCTGTCTACTTTACTCTACAGTCAACGAACAAGACAGAATTCTATGGCAGGTCAAACTTCAACATGGTATCAGAGCTAGGTTCACCAAATCAGACTTGCTAGAATTCTGCCTTCTGCGCATTCGAATTAGGGTTTCACTTGGGGTTCTCAGTTGTGAGTTGGAGACTGGGAAAAGGGCTGAAAAGGAGTGATCGCCCTCTTCCCTAGGAGGTCTCTATGCCTCCGATTGTGTCGTTGGTGATTGGTTGCTGTGGTTTCTAAGCCCTAGTTAGGGCTGGTACGTGTGGTGCAGTGGTGTCTCAGCCCTTCGTATGGTTGGCCTTCAGGCGATGAGGTAAAGTTTTTTTTATATATTTTTTTTGTTATGGAATACATGAGAGGTGTAGTACAGTTCGCATGATGGGTTTTCAGATTGCAGTATGCTAGGGTTTATGCTAGGGTTTATTCTGGTTTGTGTGTGATTCGAATGGCAATAGTGTCTACTTAATGGTGAAGCTTCCTATAGTTGTGGATTAATGTTGGTGGTGTTACAAGTGTGGTTTTCAGCTTTTGATATCGCTGAAATCAGTGTGTAGACCTCGGTGAGTAGGGGTTGTGGTGTTGTAGTTTTCAGCATTTAATACTGCTGAAATCAGTGTACAGATTTCGGTGAGTAGGGTTTGTGGTGTTGCAGTTCTCAGCTGTTGAAATCAGTGTGCAAATTTCGGTGAAGTGTCTGTGTGTAGTGTGCAGTGTGTAGTGCTCCTAATTCAGTGCTCAGAATTAAGGGAGTTCGGCAATGGCAGATAACAGTGATAGTAAACCTAGTGTCATGATATCTACTGACTACCTGAATGTCCAAATGACCTCCATTAAACTGAATGGAGAGAATTATGTCCCTTGGGCCAAGTCTGTAGAGTTTTTTCTGAAGGCGAAGAAGAAAGTGAAGCATATAAGAGAGGAGAAACCCCCCGCTAATTCTCAGGAGTATGAAGACTGGGAACAGGAAGATGCACAGATCATTACATGGTTGTGGAACAGTATGGAACCCAAAATCAGTGTGAACTTCATGTTTCTTGACACAGCCAAAGAGGTGTGGGATCATGCTAAGAAACTGTATTCAGGTCAGGATAATACCACTAGGGTATATCAATTGTATCAGGAATACTTCAATCTGCAATAGGGAAATCAGAGCCTTGAGGAGTACTATGCCAATGTGAGGAATATCCGTAATGAGTTAAATGTCTATCATCCTCTCACTTCAGATGTCAAAGTTCAACAGCAACAGCGAGAGCAGCTTGATGTGACACGGTTTCTGGTGGGGCTGAAGTCTGAGTATGAACCAGTACGAGCCCAGATACTAGGGGGATCTGCTCTTCCATCTTTAGAGGAGGTGTTTGCTCGTCTTCGAAGGGCTTCCATTGGATCTATGGACTCTAATGTCTCCGATAAATCAGCATTTGCAGTGTCAAGAGGCCGAGGTGGCAGAAGTGGGACTCGAGGAACCCAGCCTGGCAGGAGTGGTAGTGGTGGATCTACACATATCCGTGGTGGTGGTCGTACTGGAGGCAGAGATTCAGGGGGAGCTCGTGGTAGAGGACGTGGCTCGGGTCCACGGAAGTGTACTCACCGTGGTTTGGATGGACATACCATTAACTAATGCTATGACTTACATGGTCCTCCCTCGACGTGGGCCAACCATGCCATGACTAGTGACACCAGTTTCAGCTCTACACAGGAGAAACGGTCAGCTGACCCGATGCCTTCTACTCCCTCAGATGGTCCAGGCAAGGAGATGGTGAGTGTTCATCGTGATGAGTATGAGAGGTTTGTTCAATCCAAGTCGCAGCAGAACACAACTTCCTTTGCACACTCAGGTATGGCTTGTTTGGCATCCACACCCAACCCCTGGATTATTGACTCTGGAGCCTCCGATCACATGACGGGAACTCCAGGTGTGTTTTCATCTCTCACTCATTGCTCAACATCACAATCTGTTACCCTTGCTAATGGCACCACGTCATCTATCTGTGGTGTTGGTAATGTTGACCTAGACCCTGTATCCCTATCCTCTGTTTTATATGTACCTAAGCTTTCATTTAATCTTCTGTCTGTTAGTAAGCTGACCAAGTCCCTTAAGTGTTCCATCACTTTTTACCCTTCTATGTGTATTTTTCAGGATCTCAAGACGGGGATGAAGATTGGTGGAGGGCATGAAGCCGGTGGACTGTATTATCTTGATGGTGGTGGACGAACGTCAACGGCTCTTCAGTCATCCATTTCTCCTCTCCAGTGGCACTGTAGATTTGGTCATCCTTTGCTGAAAGTGTTGCAGTCCTTAGTCCCTTCATTGAGTCAACTTTCTGTTTTAGATTGTGAGTCTTGTCAATTTGGGAAACACCATCGTGTTCCCTTTCGTTCTAGGGTCGATAACCGTGTGTCGAGTCTTTTTTCTTTAATTCATTCAGATGTTTGGGGTCCTTATAAAGTGATGTCATATAATGGATACCGATATTTTGTTATTTTTGTTGATGACTGTTCAAGAATGACGTGGCTCTATTTAATGAAAGAAAGAAGTGAATTATTTTCCATCTTCTAGAAATTTTATGCTGAGATCCGCAATCAATTCGGTGTTCACATCAAAATTTTCCGTTCTGATAATGGTCATGAATACTTGTCTTCATCTTTTCGAGAATACTTGGACCAACATGGCATTATACACCAAACTTCATGTACCCATACTCCGCAACAAAATGGGGTTGCTGAGAGAAAGAACCGCCATCTTGTAGAAACGGCACCCTCCCTCATGCACCACATGAATGTTCCCAAAACTTTTTGGAGCGATGCAATGCTCACCTCTTGTTTCTTAATTAATCGGATGCCCACGTCTATCCTTGATGGTCGTTCTCCTTTTAGTGTCTTATTCCCCAACATGTCTCCGTTTCTGCTTTCTCCTCGGGTATTTGGGTGTGTCTGCTTCGTTCATAATCTGAGTCCCGGGACTAACAAGTTAGATGCACGTTCCGTGAAGTGTATCTTCCTTGGTTATTCCCGAACTCAGAAAGGGTACAAGTGTTATCATCCTAGTTCTCGTCGTTCCTTGGTATGTGCTGATGTTACATTCTTCGAGTCTACTCCGTTCTTCGTGGGGTCCGGTGCTGCTGCTTCCCCCACATCACCACCTCCTCTTCCTCTTTCTGTGGCTGATCCACCTCCTCTGGTTCCAGTCATGCCTACGTCCTTGCCTCCGGTGCCACCATTGGTTGACCGTCCACCCATCCGTCACGTGTATACACATCGCCCACGTGTACCGGCTGCAGCTCCTCCAGCTTCATCACCGTCGACAGATCCAGCTCCAGCTCCGACACCAGCCTCCGACCTAGATCTTCCTATTGCCTTACGGAAAGGTAAGCGTACTTGCACCCTTCACCCTATTTCCAATTTTGTTTCACTTACCCACCTCTCCGCTTCCCATCGCCAGTTCATATCTTTGTTATCCTCCGTGGTTGTTCCTAAGGATGTCCAAGAAGCCCTTACCTCTCCAGAGTGATGCCGTGCTATGGAAGAAGAGCTCTCTGCTTTGCATCATAATCACACTTGGGATCTCACCGCTCTTCCTCCTGGGAAGCAGGCTGTCGGTTGTAAGTGGGTGTATAGTGTTAAGTACTTGCCAGATGGTCGTGTTGAGCGCCTGAAGGCGCGGCTGGTTGCCAAAGGGTACTCCCAAACCTATGGCATTGACTACACGGAGACGTTCTCCCCGGTTGCTAAGATAGGGTCAGTTCATGTTGTCATCTCTCTTGCAGCTATGTTTGATTGGCCTCTCCATCAGCTCGATATCAAAAATGCCTTTTTGCATGGTGATTTGCTCGAGGAGGTCTACATGGAGCAACCACCCGGGTTTGTTGCTCAGGGGGAGGATGGTAAGGTATGCAGACTTAAGAAGGCTATTTATGGACTTAAACAGTCCCCTCGAGCATGGTTTGATAGGTTCAGTGAGGTGGTCAAGAAGTTTGGTATGAAACAGTGCCAAGTTGATCACTCTGTCTTCAGTCTTGACTCTTCGGTAGGTAAAATAATATTGGTGGTGTATGTGGATGATATCGTTGTGACTGGGAATGATAAAATGGGCATTGATAGATTGAAGGCATTCCTACAGGAACACTTTCAAACAAAGGACCTTGGCAAGTTGAAATACTTTTTGGGCATAGAGGTAGCAAGATCTAAGCATGGCATTAATTTGTGCCAGAGGAAATATGTGCTTGATTTACTGGAAGAAACAGGATTGTTGGGTACTAAACCGGCTGAGACACCTATGGAAACAAATACGAGGTTGAGCAGTGATATAGGTGAAGTGTTTGAAGAGCCTGGCAGATACCGACGACTTGTAGGCAAACTAAACTATCTAACCATTACTCAGCCATATATTTCATTTGCGGTTAGTGTGGTGAGTCAGTTCATGCAGAAACCTTTGGTCCCACATTGGAATGCAGTGCTAAGGATTGTGAGGTATCTGAAAGGAGCTCCTGGTCGTGGTTTGTTGTACAGAAGTGGTGGAAAACTGGTAGTAGAAGGATACACCGATGCTGATTGGGCAGGTTCTATGTCTGATAGACGATCTACCACAGGCTATTGCACCTTTCTGGGGGGTAACCTGGTAACATGGAAAAGTAAGAAGCAAACAGTTGTGGCAAGAAGCAGTGCAGAAGCAGAATATAGGGCCATGGCACATACTGCTTGTGAACTAGTGTGGCTGAGGAACCTTCTACAGGAGATAGGATATGACATCAGTACTCCAATGAAGCTCTATTGTGACAATCAGGCAGCGGTTCATATCTCTTCCAATCCAGTGTTTCATGAAAGAACCAAGCACATCGAAGTTGACTGTCATTTTGTGAGAGAGAAGGTGCTGAATGGGGTGATAGAAACTGCATATGTTAGTACGGGAAACCAGTGGGCAGACTTGTTTACAAAAGGCTTGAGTCGGGGGAGAGTGGACTACATATGTAACAAGCTGGGATTATATGATATATACTCACCAGCTTGAGGGGGAGTGTTAGTGGTGTTAGTGAAGGGGTATTTCAGTCTTTGTACTTGTTGAGAATGCTGATGTGTACTGTTATATTAGTTCGAGTGCCTCTTACTTAAAGAAGGGCACTCAAGTCTTTTCCAATAAGTTAATAATATAATAACAGGTCTGGCCGAATCAAGGGATTAACTTTTTTCCCTAATTCGAACCAGCCTTTCTCTCTTTTCTCTCTTCTCTCTTTTCTTCTTTCCTCTCCTACTTCTTGCTGTCTACTTTACTCTACAGTCAACGAACAAGACAGAATTCTATGGCAGGTCAAACTTCAACGGAGCAAGTGTACCTGGCTGATGAGACGGATCTGCCTCTGGTGAATATGATGATGTTGGTTGCATAGTGTCTAAGTTCCATGGATCTTGAATTCTGTTGGCTTTTATGGCGATAATGAAAAACCCGGAATTGAGGAGGATCGGGTAAAGGAGGTAGTTGAATTTGAGCCGCCTGTTTCTCCTCAACCCTACTCTCCCCCTGAGGAGAAACCGAGAAGAAAGGTTGATTTTCAAAGAAGGATACATCAATGGAGACATAATACTTGCGAGAGGTAGGATCATAGCAGCGATACCCCTTTTGAGATAAAGGGTAACCAAGGAAAACACAAGGAATAGTCCGAGGATCAAGCTTACCTCGAGTAGGGGACAAGTTATGGACAAAGCAACGACACCCAAAAACACGCATCGGAATGGTGGACAACGGAGCTGTAGGAAACAGAAGCTGATGTGGGGCCTTATACTTTAGTAACCGAGATGGCATACGGTTGATGATGTATGTAGCACACAAAACTGCATCCATCCAAAAACGTTTTGGCACATTCATATGAATTAATAAGCCACAAGCTACTTCGAGAAGGTGACGGTTCTTTCGTTCAGCAACACCATTTTGTTGGGGTGTCTTGGCAAAAGAGTTTCGCTGAAGTGACCCACTCGAAGCAAAAGAAACTCCATGAGATCACTATGGAAGTATTCCTTCGCATTGTCCGATTGGAAGATATGGATTTCAGTTTGGAACTGAGTGAACACCATGCGTTGAAAGTCTTTCACAAATTTTGGCACTTCATCTCGAGATTGCATAGGGTAAACCCAAGTGTATCTAGAGTAATTATCAATCAAGGTAATGAAGTACTTATATCCAGCCTTAACGGGTAGAGTAATAGGGCCCCAAACATCAGAATAAACAATATGAAATGGAAATTCAGATCTTTTATTTCTCAAAGGTAAAGAACTTCTGCAATGTTTACTCAATTGACATGTCTGACACTGTAACTGACTCACTGACAAGGACTCAAACAACTTTGGGAACATAACTTTTGATGACTCAAAAAGATGACCTAGACGACTATGTCATAAATAGGCTTGACTCTCACTTGACAAACTCATGGACTCTGTAGCCACAAGACCAACTTTATTCTCCAACATGTAGAGACCATCCACCATGCTTCTTCTACCAATCGTCTTCCTCGAGGCCAAATCCTAAAACACACATGAAGATGGGAAAAAAGTAACTGAACAGTTCAAGGAGTGAGTTATACTACTAATGGACAACAAATTTATAGGTAATTTCGGAACATGTAGTACATTAGAAAGGGTAAGGCCGAGTGGGAGAGGTATGGTATCTTGGCCAGCTATGGTAGAGAAAGAACCATCAGCTAGTCTCACCTTATCTCTCCCAGAGAGAAGGTTATATGTCTGAAATAAATTTGACTTACCGGTCATGTGGTTTGAGGCTCTAGAGTCAATAACCCAAGGAGAATCAGTAGTATGAGATGACACATGGAAGGCAGTGACAGCGTTACCTGATGTAGGCACGAAAGAGGTAGAGGGAGTAAGACCAGAATTCATTTGGCGGAGAGTCCTACCATACAATTCAAAATGGTCACGAAAGGAGTTGATAATTTCTTCCTTAGGGTCAGAATTGGGATGCCTCTCCTGAGTTACCAATGGACTAGTCTCTATCGACGCCATATTAGCTGAGTTATACTTTTTCTGATTTTGCTGGCTTGGTTTCTTGCCCTGATTAGGTGTTGACTTCTTACCCAAATCCTATGCCCATTTGGGTTTTCTATGGAGATCCCAACATGTATCTCTCGTGTGTCGTGTCTTCTGGCAGTGAGTGCACCAAAGTTTACTCTTATCATCCGTTCTTTTCTGAGAGTCACCTTTCTTAAAAGCACCTCCGACATTTGTATCTGAATTTCTTCGGACAGCTAAGGCAACTAACTCCCCCTCTACACAATTCCTCACACTTCTTCTACTCTCTTCTGGCTGCACTAAGGCATACACCTCCTGAACTGATCGCAAGTCTTTACTACCCAAGATCTGCACTCTGATGGACTCATATGAAGGATTCAGCCCTAGGAGGAAGGCAAAGACCCGTTGCTGAGATACAAGTGACTTATACGCCTTTGCATCTTCATCACACTTCCAATTCACATTCTGGTATTGATCAAGTTCTTTCCATATCGATGTCAAATCAGAATAGTACATCGAGAGACTCCTCTCCCCCTGCTTGCAAGTAGAGGATTCAGCTTGCAGTTGATATATCTTGGCATAGTGTCTCTGCTCTGAATAGGTGGACTTTGCTTGTTCCCATATCTCACAAGCAGTTTCAGCCCACATAAAAGTCTTCCTTACCTGTGGCAGCATGGAAACCAAGAGCCATGACATCACCATACTATTTTCTTGGTTCCACCTATCATATTCAGCACTTCCATACTTAGGTTCCTCCACTCTCCCATTGATGTATCCTATTTTCCCCCTAGCAGTGATGTAGAGTTTTATTCCCCTATACCACTCAAGGTAGTTCAGACCATCAAAGGGAATAGCAGCCATGGGGAAACTCATATCCATTCCCCCACTCACTCCATTGTGGCTCCCTGGAATCTCTGAAGTAGCAGAATTCTCAGACGACATGGTAAGCACAAGTTTTTTTTTATCTAAGATCTCAACTTAGGATCCCTCCTTATATCGACAAGCTCCCACACACAACAATTCAGTTCTGGACTTAATCTGAGCACAAAAACAAACAACACCAACTTCCAAAGAAGAACTATGACAAGACTGATTTTCACCACAGCATTAATCAACAACGTGTAAGTTCCACCACAACATTAATCAATAAGAGAGATCCTAATACACATGAAATCAGACTAACGAGCAGAGAAAACAGGTCATAGGTACAGGATCACACGATCCAACAAATAAAAGATATAACCTTCACAAAAGTCTGCTGATATTCAGTGGTTTGGATTCATTTGCTCTCCATTTGGTACACAACCAAGGAAAGAAATAAAAGAAGAAAGAAAAGCTTAAGGGTTGTACCAGTTGCAGATCTGATTTGATCAGCCCAGATTCAGCAACTTGAAGAGAAAAAACTTGGTTGCCCAGATTCAACAGCCTTGCTCTGATACCATCTTGACAATAAATCCGATTGAAATATGAGGAAGTAGAGAAGAGAAGGAAAGAAGAGAGAAAGGAGAAGGAAGAAAGGAAGAAGAAAAAGTTTGGAGCAATAGAACAGTGCTGGCGGCGCCAGCTTTTATTATATTATATAGGGCGGCAGAAATAAGAAGGGAAAAGACCCTTGTGCCCCTGCTGTAAGTGAGTACAATAACAGAAATAAAAAAAAAAACGCTTTAACTAGCCAAATAGACCCTAACACAAATAACTAAATTATTTCAACAATCTTCTAGAAGATCTGACTTTATTGTTTCCCAACATATTTGGTAGAACAGTAGCAGGAATCCATCTGGGCCAGGGAGCCCTATCTCCATCCATGCTAAAGATAGCTTCCTTGACGTCTTGCTCATCAAAATCTCTTTCTAACCATACCTTTTTCTCCTCTGACAAAATAGATCCATCCCATCTGTTCAAGATGTATCTTTTGCTAACACTCTTGGTGTAAAGTTCCTTAAAGAAATTTATTAAGTTATTTGCAATCTCCC
The DNA here is from genome assembly GCF_055504915.1 of Nelumbo nucifera. Classification (NCBI taxonomy): domain Eukaryota; kingdom Viridiplantae; phylum Streptophyta; class Magnoliopsida; order Proteales; family Nelumbonaceae; genus Nelumbo; species Nelumbo nucifera. Next base: position 32,430,800 of record NC_142654.1, read on the forward strand.
TTTGATCCTCTGCTTCTCTTTTGTCTACCTTTAATTTTGAAATGTAGTTTTTCCCTTCTTCCTGAAGGATAACTGTGGAAGAGCCTTGTGCTACTATCCCCTTTCTTCAGCCACTTTACTCTAGACCCTTGTCTCCAATAGATTTCTTCTCTCTTAATTACCTTTTCCCACTCTTTCCTTAGGGTCTCCCTCCAGCTTCTACCTTCATTGTCCAACATCCCATTCTACTCCTTTGCATCTAACGTCTCCATTTCTTGAATCATAGAAGCTTTCTCTTCAATGAATGCTTTGAATTCCTCCTTACCCCAAATTTTTAGCTTTCTTTTTAGATGCTTCAGCTTTCGTTGAAAACAGAACCCAGCCCAGCCTTCTACCTTACATTCCTCCCACCATTTGGCTATTTTAGACTAGAAATCCTTATGGAAAGTCCACACTTTCTCCAATCTGAAGGTTTTTTTTATTCCTTTTCTTAGCCCTTCAGTTTGAAGTGCAAATGGCCAGTGATCTGAAATGCATCTGGTTTTGATCTCCTGGAATAGACTTGGGAAGTGCTTCTCCCAATCTGCAGAAACCAGAATCTTCCATTGTGAAGGGGAAGGTCTCACAGATTGTGTCTGACAATAAATTCAGTGAAGTCTCTCATGCTTCTTGTTAGTCATCTGCTTCTGGAACTTTCATGACTGAATCTGATGACATTGAAGTCACCTCCAACACACCAAGGAATATCTTTAACCTCATGTAGGGAGTCTAATTCATCCTACAATCTTGCTCTGTCGGAAGGGAATTAGGCCCATACACCCCAAGTCAAAATCCATGTAAAATCATCTGATAGATTTTTGAACACTGATATAGAAAAGTCTCCAACATCAACTTCTGTGCCTGACACCACCTCTTCTCTCCAAGCTATTAAAATTCCTCCCACTGAACCAGTGGCTGTTATTGCTGCCCACTTTCTTCCCCTAATCCCTCAAATGGCTATTAATAGTTTCCTATCCGCCAATTCTTTCTTAGTTTCCTTGAGAATGACAATGTCTAGGTTTTCCCTCTTGAGGGTTTCTTTTACTAAGCTTCTTTTCAAATTTCTTCCCAAACCCCTGATGTTCCAACTTAGAATCTTCATCTAGGCTCTGAAATGCACTCTCTTGCCTATTTTGTTCCTTGCACCTTTGGGTTGTTCCACCACTTGCTCTACCATCCCCCATTGTAACCTTTTCAATTCTCTATTCATTCCTTCTTTCTTCCCGTTCCTTCCTTGGTCCCAGTTCTCTTGTTCCCTTTTCTTTTGGGGTCTTTCTCTTCCACACTGGCTTCCCCGTGTCTGTTCAAATGCACTAATCCCTATTAAAAAGTTGGAGATGAAATAAGCAAAGATGGATTGACCAGCATTAAGTGAGAAATTGTGGAAGAAAAGATATTTGCAAATGAAGATTGAGGGAGAAGAGAGGACATCCTGGATTAACATTATTGAGTGGGATAGAAGATGAGTACAACAAGAGGTTGTGGATACAAGTACAATAAATAGAAAACCATATAACCACTGCTTACTGCTATCCCACCCAACCCTTTTATTTTACAACATAGCCTAGAAAAATTGTTGCCTATAGACTCCTTGTTTTGCCAAATCATCAGCCAAACTGCTGGCTGATCTGTGTACCCATTGAGTTACACTCTACATATCCTTTGAAAACCACTTAATCCTTCTGATTTCATTTCTAAAGTACCAAGGAGCCCTGGACTCCTCCTTTAACCAGCTAATAATCACCTTTGAGTCACCTTCAATAATCAGCCTTTCTGCTCCCATCTCCTTGGCTTTCACCCCAACAACTGCTGCTTTCATCTCTGCCCTTAGCCTCTTGCTAGATCTCCTTCTATTTGGCCTTGAGAACATTGCAAGTATACTTCCATTCTCATCCCTTATAATTCCCCCAACACTAGATGGTCCAGGGTTGCCCATAGCCCCATACTACTCCCATCAAAGTTTAATTTCCACCATCCTCTATGGCTCTACCTAGGGTTATCCATTCCTCTGTAATTTTTCACTTTTTGGAAGTAGCACAACTGGCCCCCCAATTTCTTAGTATGTCATCAAGTGTGAAGTCTGAAAACAACTTTACTGTTCTTAACCCATTGTGCTACTCTTAGTGTAATGGTTTCAATTAAAGCTTCTATACTCCTTTCTTTTTCTTCAAAAGTTCTTGCATTCCTTTCTTCCCACAAAATCCACACCACTGCATGGTATATCAACTGGTCCAGTCTATCATCACTGTTAGTTATCTTCATCTTGTTGGATCTCACAACTTCACATGTGGATGGCACCCCTTTTTTCCTTTTCTCCCAATATGCATTCAGAAAAACATTGAACACTGGAACTTGAAGGAACTGAGCTGTTTAGTTCATCAAATGATTTTAAAATTCCAAATAGTATGGAATTGTTAAACTAGGTTCATCTAGAAGCTTTTCATTACATACTTGTTAAAACCACTCCTTTCAGTTGGTTCAAAATATAACACCCAAATAAGAAGTGGATCTAACCATGGCTTCTATCTCTTTTTTCTAATGATGTCCATGTTCATGGTGTAGTTCTTCATGTTTAAGTCATTTGTTTGTTTTCTACAGCCTCAGCTATTAGTTTATTTGGGGAATCTCTTACTATATTACTGATGAAAAGCCTCTCATTGCATCCATAACCCTTTTAATCATGTCTTGTTCAATCAGATGCTATTGGGGCTACTGCTTTGAAAGCCTTGCCACCGAGGATTCAAGGGGAGCTGATGGAGATGGGATACATCATATTGATGCAAATGTTGAGTTCTGTTCTGTGATCAAAACCAAATTAGGGGCTCATCGTATTATTATGGGTGCTGAAATGGACTGCTGTGATTCCACTGATGAGGGAAGAAGGTTTTATATTGAATTGAAGACTAGTCGTGAGGTTCACTCTTCTATTCTATAGTATTTTGTCTTAAACTAGCATATTTTTATTTATTATCTAACATGTTGGTGCAATGAGTTCCTTTATGGTACCAAAAAGGTGTGGTACTTAAAACTAATGACCAATTTTACTCAAATTCACCTAGGAGGTTCTGATTTGTTAAAGTTATGGTACCATAGAAATAGCCTAGTTCAATAGGACTTGTTGGCGTAATGTAACTTTTCACAAGGTTTTGCCCCCTCTTTGGGGTGTAAATACATCCTACCATAAAGCCCTTTTGTGGTGCCTAATCTTTATAAATAAATCTTTACGAAATTTCCATAAAGGCTTGATTTTCTTGGAATTTTGAGCTGTTATGAAACTAAAGAGCTAAACCAAACAATACCTTAGTCTTACCAATACACAAGTTGTTGGGTAAATTGTGATTTTCTCTTTGCTCTTTTATTGACAACAGTTGGATTATCACACTGAGGAGAGATACGAAAGAGAGAAACTGCTGAAGTTTTGGGTATGGTTTGCCTCCCATTCTAGCTATATATAATTCTTTATACTCTGCTCCTTTTGCACATTTGCTTGTTTTTGTGGATTTTGTTTGTAGGTCAGCATGCAGTTATTTGATCCATTTAATTCTATCTCTACTTGTGCTTTTGTAACAATATGGGTTGATTAATGTTGCTACAGTTTTTTTTTTTTTCACTCAAAGAAATAAGGATTATAGCTTTCTAATTTATTAATCCTAAGCTGTACATTAAAAAGACGACTGACATATTTAAAAAAGCCATTACCCAATGTTAGTCCCAGCTACCTGGGGTCTTGGGAGGGATGGGCACTTGTTGCTTTAAATTTCTGTAGTTAGAGTAGGTATCCTATTTCTTTCTTTCTTTCTTTCTTTCTTCACTCTATTAATGAGGAAACATTTTATTATTAAAGAGAAAAGAGAATATGGGCAGATACAAAAGGGGTAAGAACCCCATAAAATGACACTTAGGTTACAAGAATCACATTGTGACATTGCACTCTATATCAAGCTGGATTGACTACAGTTGTTTTTTTTTTTTGTTGGCTGCCAGCCTGAAACAAATAGTACATAATCAGCTAAAGCTGAGACCAGCCAACACTTGTCTTATCATCATATCATCATCTAAACCTATGCCAACTGTATGGGATTGACATGAATCCTGTTTCTCCATTCTTTTCTCTTTAATGCCATATCCATTGTCCTATAATATCAGAAAGTAATGAATAGAAAGTGCACCAAACTGGAATTCTGCAGCAGACTTATCCTCTTCAATGTGATGTGAAGAAGATTTTTTATGGAATAAGTTTCCTGTTCAATAAATCTTCCTGTGCATTTATATGGCTACGGTTTCTTGATTCATGTTTCTTCTTTATATACAATATTCCTTCTTTTTCCTTCTCTTTGTTATTACCGAAGGCTTTCTATTGCTTGTGATTTTTTATCATCTATCTCATTATTGATCTTCTTTTATCACATTCTTTCTGAAGATTGTAGTTTCTACCTGAAATGTTGCAGATCCAATCATTCTTAGCAGGTGTTCCTTACATTGTTATCGGTTTCAGGTATCCTCTTCCCTCCCTCTCTCTCTCTTTCACTGAATGGTTTAACTTCTTTCCTCTCATCCTTTACCAATTTCCTGTTTTACATTGTGGAATTTTTGTCACTGAAGAAAATGTGCCCTAGAATTTTGAACCATGGCATGATTTTAATCATCAGGAGTATTGCCATTATGTGTTGACTATCTTAACCATCATAAAGAAACATGGTGGATAGAAGATGCTAGAAAGGTTGACTACAATCCTTTTCATGCATCTCTCAGATGGAATCATGCTCACATGAGCCCAAAGTACTCAAGAGGCAGAAATTCAAGATGGGCTACTAACTCAAGTTCCATATTTCCTAAAATGACAGTTGAAATAAATGAATGTGACAGATAAGTTTATGTTATAATTATAATATTTCTAAACATGATGATAGCAATTGCAAGGTGCCAACCAGCTGGTTGGTAAGGTCTTCTGCTGGTCATAGTGGAGACTTGGGATTGAATCCCGCCTGCACCTGGGTTGGAGGGGTCATGGGTTGGGGGATGTGCTAGCCCCCGTTGTGGAGGCAACAAGTAGCATTTGTTTTACATATTATCAAGATATATTTTGTAAACTTGTATACTTTAAAAAAAACTGTAAACTTATATGGAGAAACCCTTCTGGAAAACAAACTTGACAAAATTAAGTAATTGATGGGGACAAAAGCTTGGTCCAAATTGAAAATAAGGGAGATACGAAATAGTTTGACTTTGCCTCGGTGAAATTAGAAGGATGCAATTTAAATCTGAGTCAACCCAAACCTGACCAGATCCAAGCCTGAAAAAAGTAGGTTCTGCTAAGATACTGGGTTAGGGTTGAAGACTGTCTACCTAATCTGAATCTGATACATTTATGTTGGGTGCATCAACCAAAACCCAATGTCTCATATGTATTTCATGAATGCATGGGAAACACTAGGGTTTGGGGTTGACATATGGTATCTTTGTAAAATATTGTCTTTAAATGATTTTTATGCATTAGGTGCTTTTTGTTTGTGTTTATATGTATAATAAGACCTCTGTTTGTAACCTTGGTTCCAACTCAATCAAGCTCCTTTCTTGAGGGTTGGATCAAAGGTAAACTCACATTAGGTTGGCTTTATGTTAGGGTTAACAATATATTCAGTTGGGATTGGGTGGATTTGAACCTGGTTTAGGTTACACTAAGGACAGGATTAACACCAAACAAGGAAACACTCTTTAGTCCTTACAACAGACATCACAGCAATCAAATAAGAAGTCAATTCTTCAGTCACTGTGTCTCAACTATGGAGACTGCATGGAGAATTTATAGTTTTATACAATCTTTTTGGGTTTAATCACATCTTGAAATGGAAAGATTCCTAGTTCTATATTAAATTCCCTGACTTAAAACTTAACCGTAACCATGAACATTTTCAGACTAGAACTTACTGAGTTTCCTAAAATTTTGCAATCAATTAATACTAACAATGATGCAATCCTAAAAATTGCATAGAAAGTACATGAGCACCCTTCTCCAAAACAATAGTGGGATGGACGAGAAATTCTGATACAGTTCCATGGATCATTAAAGTATCTTCAGGGAGATAAAAACAACCGCCAGAGGAGCTCATCAGCATCAGCTACAAAAAGACACCAAGGACTGGTGATCTGTAAATATTGTTTAGGGTGCCTAGTGAGGCTAGGCCAAACCACAGGATACTCATGGCATATAATGTATATACCATTCTTTAAATCAAATCAATAAGTTTAACAGTTAGCAATGAAAATACAATATTTCCATGAGGTTATGCTGTAACCTTGATTTGAGTTCCACAATATTGGGTTTTGTTATACCAAAATAAACTTCATAAGGATGCCAAGTTTGAGAACATTTGAGAGGGGACTGGGTCTGTTGCACCTTAGTGAACAATGATAATATCCTTGTTGGGAAGTGGTATTAGTGCTCCAATGCAGAACAATATGGTCTATACAGAAGATTAGTTGTCGCTGTTCCTTGGGCACTCTCCTACATATGTCCTATGGATGTATGGGGAAGGGCCACCCACCACACTTCGTTAGGCTCTTCTTCTCAGTTTGTATAAAAAAAGATCAGTTGTTGCTAAATATGGAGCATAAAACATGGGGTACATGAAGAGTTACAACATTCTATGCAGTGTTTTAAAAGCGCAAGGCGCAAAAAAAGGTGCAAGGCAAGCTGCACGCTTTTTTAAAGCAAGGCACAAAAATACAAAAAATGCTAAAATTTTAAAAAAATGTCAGAAAATTTAAAAAATATCCAAAAAAAAAAATATTAAACATAACATTAATAAAAAATATAAACTTAATTTTTAAAATTAATATTTTAAAAAATCTATTATCTAAAATTAAAATACATAAGCATAACATGTAAGGTGTATTCAAATGAAAATTTAAAAATAAATCAAACATATAAAACATTTTCAAGCATGTAAAACCCACAATCTCTTTTTTCCTCAACTGCATTACTTCAAATAGCTGATGTGATGTAAAACATACTACATTCCTGATTCTACGAGCCGCCTTTGTGCCACACCCCTTGAGGCAAGTCCATGTTAGGGTCTTAAATTCTTAATTTTCACACAAAAAAAAATAATGTTTTTATAATTTTAATTGCTACCTTTTAAGAAGATATTTTATTAAGATGAATGAATGAACAATATTAGCAAATAGGGAGTTCTCAGAACGCCAGGTTCAAAAAAAGCAAAAAAAGGCATAAAATTTTCAAAAGGCACATGCCTAGGTTAAGGCACAAGGCGCACCAGGTGTGCACCTTTTGAAAGTGCTGCTCCTAGGACCTGGGCGAGGCACCTACCCTAAAATGTGCATTGCCTGTGCACCTAGGCACACCTTTTAAATCACTGATCCTATAGGTGTCCAGCTTGTAGAGGAATTGTAAATGCGTACTCTTCCTTCATCAAGGGCACAAGGCATAAAATGGAAAATGAGTCCCATATAAAATTCAAGTGCCACACCTAATAAAATAACCATCAACCCATCAAGTTATTTTCTTCACACTTAACTGGTGCCATAGATGGAGATATTTGGTTGAAGACTGCTATAAAGCTGAGTATATAAAGGTGGTATGTAACCCAGGTTTTAGGTGTATGTAAAAGACTAGGAGATTGATTTCTTAGCCATTTTGCTTCAAAAGCTTCAAGCATACACTTCAGCCCTGATTAAGACTAGTTCTTACTACGAACTTGGGATCCAAGTGGGGTTCACTTTGTCATGTTATTACTTAGAAATCTTTAAGCTTTTTTCAGGAGGGCACCTTCCAGGAGAATAAATTTTGGGACCCCAACTTTTTAGAAAGGTTGCATCTATGGTGTGGATTGCAGTTATCTGGAAATGCCTTATGAAGGACCAACTTGCAAGTAGGAATACCTTTATCGGATATTTCTTGCAGCTTATGTGGACCTGTAGATGAATCAGGAAGCCATCTCCTCCTCTATTATCAGTTAAAAAAGTTCTCATGGGCCCATTTCTTCAATGTGTTTGGGTGCAATAGGTTTTCTTTTCCCTTATCTATCATTGAGTGATTAGTATTTAGGTGCCTTGGAGGAGTGTATAGAATTGGTAGAACATTATGGATTATTTTCCCTTTTGTGATTTTCTAATGATCTTGAATGATAGAAACACCTAGATCTTTGACAACTAAATATAGTGTTACAAATGGCAATTGGCATGGTATGCTCATGGCTCAGTCTACAAAAATTTGAATGTGCTTAATGCACATTATGGTGCCTTTGTGTGAATTTTGAGCAATACTGCATTTATCAGTTATTTTCAATGATTTATGCATGTGATATTCTTTTGGACTATTGACATTTGTACTAGCCAAGAAATTGCTATATATCGACAATTAAGATCATCTATCGGAGTGATGTTATAGACAAGGACAGGGTGGAGTAAATGAACTCTAGGTCCTTTCCCATGCCATGTGTTGTGTGCTGCTAGCTTGCTACTGATGGATTCTCGTAATCATATTTTCATTGATGGATTCTCATAATCATCTGGCAAGATCTCATGTTTCCTTCCAGTTTTGTTCGTACTTGGCATTACATAGTGGTTCATACTATCTTTTCCTGGACCCAGGGATGATTCTGGGCGTCTTGTCCGTACAGAGAGGTTACGGACCAAAGATATAACACAAAGAGTAAAGATGAAGGGATACTGGCAGGTATTAGAATTTTATTTGCTGCAAAATACAGGGAAACCAATCTTTATTTATTACTTTTCCATTTTGGCTGCCAGGAACAAATATTTTAATTTCCTGATAACTGAGATCAGAGCATTGAAGTATTTATGCAATCTTTTGTGTTATTGCTTGTTTGTAGATGCTATTTTAATAGTTTTTGTATTTGCTTTTTCTACTCAAGTCAGCATATCGTATGGAAGTTGATTCTTATGCCTTTTGGGCCAACAAGTGATGAACAGAATATGAGAGAAGTTGGAAAAATAGAGGATTTGTTTTGGCTAAATACAAGGAATTAACTTGGCATTTGATTTGAACAAATGTAGAAACAGACACATGGCATGGAAAATTTAAGAGAGACTATTGCCCAATATTGGTCCCAGCTATTTGGGGTTTTGGGAGGGGTAGACTGGATATTGACCTAACCACTGGAAGATTTTTGCACAAAGTGACCACTCTCAAACTCGAACCCATGTTCTTACATAGCCACCATTCCACCATCCTCCCACCCCACTGTATTGCATGCACACAAAGACAAACAGACGAGCAATATAAGCCCTTCTTGGGTAAATCTCTAGATCCACCATTAAGTTACAGAAGCATTTAATAGAAGTACCATGTATTAAATGATCAGGTTATACCACCAATTTTTGTCACATACTAACTAACCATTGCATTATTTCTGTAGTAAATAGCAGCAAACGCTGGCTGAAAATTAGATTGAAATACCATTTATGTGAATTGGTTGGCAGGGAGGAGTCTGCCTGGCATTTGCTGACGAGGTGTTATGCTGGCTCTATGGGACAGTAAAAGAGAGTTAGTTTTGACCTGCCCTTCTCTTCTCTATGTTTTTATGTTTGCCAATAATTAACTGATTCCCTTGATTGTCTTTGAACTGTTTCTCCAGACGAAGACTACATCTTGCAGTTTGCCCCACCTTTCAACCGTTTGGAGCTTCTGCAAGCTCAGTCTTGCCCAGACGTAATCACTAGCCATGTTGAGCAATATCAGCAATTGTGAGCATATGGATTCAACTTTACTAATATAGATATGTGGAGAGGGAGAAAAATTTTTAATTATCTGCTAGAAATGTAATTCTTTTTGTTGTATTTTTGTTTGAGATAGAAGAGCATGCTTTCATCTGAATACAAATATATTAAGTAAAAAAATATGTATATCCAGGAGAAAAGCTGGATATTTCCAACAATTTATCCTGATTTTGATTCCAAAACTTTAATTTCTCTTACTGATGAGGAGAGGTTCAAACAACTTTACATGATTTACTTTTTTGTATGAACAGTAATACAAAAGTGCCGGTTTTGGAACTACTTCTGGTGAATTCCAGCACATTTATCTTGCTCTTTGATGGAGTGATTTTGCTTTTGCATATACAGGTTTACAATGTCTGTCCACCCCACAAACTCAACTTTTTCATGAATTATCGTTATCCCAGGGTTGCTCACGATTCGTTTTACGGATTGGTTAACCAAACCATGGTATATTTTTTGAAACCGAACCAAATCAACTGGTTGATCAGTTATTGGTTTCAGTTTTTGACCGATTTGGTTCTTTATATTTATAATATATATGTATATTTATCTTATATATTATAAATAGATAAATATATTATATATATATATATATGATATATTAAATATGTACCAGTTGGTTTGGTTAACATTCAGTTTGTTAGGTGAATTTGAAAATTTTCAAACCAGTCCTTTAGTTTTTAATAATATCAAACCGATTAGTTTGATGAAGGCCATGTTAGGAAGTGTTTAAGTTAAAAATAAGTGTTTAAAAACAAGTGCTTACCTATTTACATTTGGCACCCAAGTTTTTTATGTGCTTATTTTTTTTAAATAAGCACTTATTTTATATTGGGCGTTTGGTAGTAGGGGTGGAAATTTTCCCCGTCCTCAATGGGTACCCGAGCTCCCTAACCTGATGGGGTCGGGTATGGGGGACACTTTGGTGGGGTCGGAGTTGGGGATGGGGCGTTCCCTAAATCCCCGATCGAGTTTGAGGATGGGGATGGGGAATGCAATCCTTGCCCCGATCTGCCCCCAATTAATATTATAATTATAAATTATATATTATATATAATATAATATTATATATTATATAATTATAATAATTATTAATTTATTCATAAAACACTCAAAAACCCTTCGACTAAAATTCTAAAAATCGACCAAGTCTTTGATAGAGAGAAGAGACTAGAGAGGCGATTGAACCAGTAAACCTTGTCTTCGTTGTCGATTTGCCAACCGTTGACTGTCGCCACCGCCCACTCGCCCGTCGGACATCGGATAGATGAGAGGAAGAGATACTCGAGTCTTCCTTCAACCTTCGTCATCGTCGTCGACCACCGTCACCGTCACCATCACCCTTCAGACTGTCTCTCATCATCGACCTAAACTCTCGCAACGGTCTTCTCTCTCTCTCTCTTTCTCTTTCTCTCTCTCAGTTTCAATCTTTCATACTCTCAGTCTTTCTCTCAACTTTTAAAATTAATGCCGTGATTAAAAAATAAAAAGAGAGAAGATGGGGAATTCGAGGATTCGGGTCTCCAACGGGGAATTCATCCCTGTCGGGGTCGGGGATGAGGGGGGAATCCTTTCCCCGTCGGGGATCGAGGACGGGGATGGGGGGTGATTTGGGGGTCAGGGTCGATGATGGGGAATGTAATCCCCGCCCCGTTGCTATTCCTATTTAGTAGTCTTTTTTTCTATAAGCATTTGTGATTATTTTGCCCTTCATTTTCTTTTAAATTTTGAAAATATACCCTTTGAAAGCATTTTTACCAAATTACTTGTATAAATTCACTTTTATGAAAATACTTTTATGAAAGCATTTTTGTGAAAGTATTTTTATAAAAGTACTTTTAAAGCACTTTTAAGAAAGTACCCTTACAAAAGCACAAAGTACCTTTATGAGGTGCTTTCATAAAAATATTTTTGTAAAAGTGCTTTCGTAAAAGTAATTTTGTAGAAGTGCTTTTATAAAAGTGCTTTCATAAAAGTGTTTTATAAAATTAGGTTTCTAGTCATTAAGGGCAACTTTTTGCCCTTAATATCACTAAAAATAATATTTTTTATATAATAACCGAAATGAGATATCTTTTTTTGAAAATATCAAATGAGGACATTCATCTTCCTCCTTTGTATTTGGGTGGTTTCTTTGTTAACTTTTGCCTTCGATAACTCTAAATCGAGTGATGATCTCTCAGCCAGGCTAGGACCTTCAATCCATCGGGTCATGTGTGCCATCAAGAATGGAACAAAAGCAAGCTCCTCTAATCCAATCGGTTTGAACTTGAATTGCTTCAATAGAATCCATCACGTACTTCATTTGAACAAAAGCCATCTCCTTCCTTAGTCACACCGCGTCCGGCTTGAAACACCGGGAATTGAGGCACCACTCGGACCCAAGACACAACACTCTATTTAATCTTCAACAACGAAGATGGGAGTGGATGCACGCCTGGCGCTTTTCTCGAAGGCTATGTCGAAAGCTCCGGCCAAAACCGATATGTGAAGCAAAGAATCCAAGCAACTAGGATCGATTCGCAATGACAACATGCACACCGTGTTGAAGGCAAACCTCTTTAACAAGTCCTGCAGGTCTACTACTTGGTTGGTTTTCATAGCAAACGCAAGTACCTGCGTCAAGCGATCTGTCACTACTTCCTCCAACGTCTTCTCGACGAATTCTCGCAGTGACATGGTACTGACTCATGACTTGCTAACTTATGTTGAGTGCGCCAGACGAGTAAGTTGAATATACCGCAATCGAGCAAGTCTCTTAGGATGTCGGTGAAGGGTTCGCCATGACAACTGTCCATCTTGCACCGAAAACGGCGTATCACAATTGTTTGCATCAGGGATTCCATGAGGAGGTCCGTATTAGAGGGTAGGTTGGTTGGCCATCGATGGAGGACTTACATAGAGGCAGAAAGACGATCAATAGTGACATTGCCCTTGTTTGATATTTTCTCAAAAAAAAATCATTTTAGTTATTATATAAAAATAGTGTTTTTTATTGATATTAAGGGCAAAAAGTTGCCCTTAACCCTACTAGGGATAATATTATAAGTGGTATTTTAAAATTCAACTATGGATAATTTTGGAAGAAAAAAATTGAATAAATGCTTATTGTATAAGTACTTAAAAAAAGTAAGAAATTTAGGCTTAAAAAATAAGCCCTTATTTTTAAAATAAGCACTTATTTTGGGCTTATTTCCCAAATACCAATTAGTGCTTAATGACCCAAATAAACACTTATTTTAAGCACTCTCAAACATGGCCTAATTAATTTTTTTTTTTTTTTGTTTTGGTTTGAATTATTTTGTTTTTCATCAACACCCCAAGAGCCGTTAAAGTTATCATGTAACCGAATTTATGCCTAATTCAAGCTGGATCCATAAGAACAAAGAAAATAATGTTTACATCCATTTGATAATGGCTTCAAGATCATATCTGATGCACGCAAGGATTTTGAGCGCCCATCTATTTGAGAAGCTTGGTCAACGGTTTCACCGTTAATTGGATGGTCCGGTCAATCATGTGTTATAAGGAATTAAGAACTTTCTACCAAAAAAAATATATAAGGAATTAAGAATCAAGCCTGTGTGTGAAGTATGAGAGATAAATAGAGTGGTAGAGATCTATCATATAGATGGCTGAACCTCGCAGGGAGGTTGGGCAAAATTTAAAACAAAAAATTCTCTCTCTCATCCGGGAATCATATTCCGTGGTTTAAAAATTTGCATTTTCAAGGTTTGTTCTTGAAACAAAAGCAGATCAGATATGAAATCAAAAGAGGGAGAGGGATATACCTAATATGGAATAAAAAAGAACTCCTAGAAGCTTGCTTAAATCCATATATGGATCGATTAAGTTTACATACCATGTGTTCTTAATCTGCAACAATGAATCCTTGCAGTTGCTGCATGTAGATATCTTTAGTAAGATCTCCATTCAGGAACACAATTTTAACATCCATTTGCCAAATCTCGTAGTCATGGTATGCTACTACGGCTAGTAGGATCCTAATGGATTTAAGCATGGCCACGGGCGAAAATGTTTCCTCATAGTTGATTCCCTCTTTTTGAGTATACCCTTTCGCCACAAGACGAGCCTTGTAGGTCTGAACCTTACCATCGATGCCCTTCTTCCTCTTATAGATCCATTTGCAACCAATTGCTTTTACCCCAAGGGAATGATCTACTAGAGTCCAGACTCTATTGGTCTCCATTGAGTCCATCTCAACTCCCATGGCATCTACCCACTTCAAGGAATCTATGTCCAACATAGCTTCCGTATAAGTCACGGGATCCGCCTCATTAGTCGTGGCTTCCACTAAGTAACTTTCTTGGTCATAGCTGTAACGAACTGGAGGCCTAGATTCCCGGATAGACCTTTTAGGTTGGTTATTTTCTAGAGCTTGAGAGACATCTCCCACTACCCTTGAGCTTTCCTCATCAAGAACAACTTCCTGATAAAGATTATCTAGGATGTAATCTTCCTCTAGGAAGTAGGCATTTCGACTACAAAACACTTTTTTCTCTTTTGGATCATAGAATAAGTAGCCTACAGAGTCTTTGGGGTAACCTACAAATAGGCAACGACTGGTCTTGGATTCCAATTTGTCAGCACTAGTTCTTTTAACATGTGCTGGACAACCCCAAATCTTCAAGTGTCTTACACTTGGTTTCTTGTTGATCCATAGCTCATATGAAATCTTAGGAACGGATTTGGTTGGAACCCGGTTCAGCATGTAAATCGCAGTCTCCAATGCGTAACCCCAAAAGGATATAGGTAACTCTAAGTGGACGAGAAGTGAACAGACCATATCTAATAGAGTTCGAATTCTCCTCTCTGATACATTGTTTAATTGTGGTGTAGCAGGAGGAGTTAGTTGTGATACAACCATGTTTTCCTTTAAATAGTCCCTAAATTCATCGAAGAGATATTCGCCTCCTCGATCTGATTGAAGGGCCTTAATGTGTCTCTCCAACTATTTCTCGACCTCTTGTCTGAACTCTTTGAACTTTTTAAAGGATTCAAATTTATGTCTCATTAGGTACACGTAACCATACCATGAAAAATCATCGGTGAATGTTATAAAATAAACGTGTTGGTTACGTGTCAGAACATTCATGGGACCACATACATCAGTATGTATAAGGTCAAGCGTGCATGTAGATCTTTCATGCTTTCTTGTAAAACCATTTCGTCATCTTACCCTAAAGGCAAAGTTCACATGTTGGAAGATCTATATTAATGTGGTCAAGTCGGTAATGCCACAAGCACGTGGGATTAACTGTATCACGAGTTCTCTTTTTGGGGATTATTTCCGACGTAGTTTCGGTTATGTTTGTTTCCAGAGAAGGATGGAGAACATAGAGACCATTCTCAAGTTATCCATATGCGAGGAATTTGTTATTTCGTTTAATAGTAATTACATTACTAAACAAAATAGAATAACCATCCATGTACAATTTTGAAACAAAAATCAAATTTCTTATAAGTGTTGGTACATAAAGATAATCTTTAAGTACAAGTATTCTTTCTCTGAAAACTAATTCTACAGTTCCTATAGTTGTAGCTGCAACTATTGTAGAAATCCCCAAGTAAAGCACAACTTCTCCATCACTCAACCTTCTGCTTGTCTTGAACCCCTGCAATGTGTTACATGCATTAGTTGAAGCCCCGAAGTCAATACACTAGGAAGAAAAAGTGACCAACAAATTGGTCTCTATGATAAAAGATTTGTAATTACCTTGCTTCTTAGTCTCCAGATACTGAGGACAATTCATCTTCCAATGGTTGGTCTGCTTGCAAAAGTGGTAGGCATCCGATGTCTTGTCCTTCTTTTGCCGTTTAGGCTTGCTAACCTTTTTCTGATGCTTTTTCCTTGCCCTCCTCTTTTTTTTACCCGAATTGCCACCTTCAACAAGCATGGCTATTGGTTTGTCCTTCTTTATCAGTTTTTCAGCCCTCTGCAACATATCGCTGAGTTTCTAAAGGCTAACATTTAGGTTAATCATGTTGTAATTCATGATAAACTGATTGAAGGAGGGAGGCAAAGAGTTTAGGATGGCATCAACCTTAGTGACATGATCTAGCCTTGACCCGAGTGCCTCCAGTTCATTAATGTAACCCATCATCTTAAGACAATGATCATGAACCATCTGGCTCTCGGTCATTTTAGCGGTCATAAACAACTTTAAAACCTTTTGTTGAATAGAACGATTCTACTCTTCATACATGGTCCTCAGACTATCCAGGATATCCTTGGACACTTCGATCTAATCGAATTGTCTCTGTATCGGATTGTCGAGGGTGGCTATGATGTAGCACCGGGCAAGAGAGTTCATCTCTTCCCATTCTTGATACTCTTTCCAACGTGCCTCAAAAGCCCTATCACCCGAACAATCCGGAGCATGACTCTTAGCAACCTTGTCTAATTTCTCGGACGTTAATACCAGCATAAGGTTACGGAACCAGTCAACATAGTTTGGGCCCTTAAGCTTATTATCATCAAACAACTTGGCAAATTGTTCATTTGCCATTTCTTATAAAAGGCAATGCGAATTATTAGTCCACAACCTAAATTAATTCATGTTTACTACACAAATATGACTTTTAAGCTATGTTCCATTTTCATTTGTTTATCTCTGAGATTTCCCTTCTATCTTAGTGACGGAGACTGCGAAGTATGCCTCTAGAAATGTGGGAAATCACATACAGTGCATGGAGCCAACTATTTCAGCTACATAACCCCACCACCTTCTATGAAGAAACATATCCACTCATCTTATGAGCTTTTCCTTTGATCTCTATCAGACAAGGTTCATTGTCATTTTAATTTAAACCTTTCTGTCTAGTAAGTGCTTATCCATCATATTCGTGAACGCTAAGGTACCATGAGTGAGTCTTCCATTTTAGGATAGGCCCCTCCCACATCGGTCTACGACTCTCCTATCATGTTATGAAACAATCCAACAGAACCAATAACAAATGGATAACCCAATTTTGATGGTGCATCTCCTCATTACTGAAGAACCCGTCTTCATGCTAATGATGGAAAGCCTTTAGAGAGTTCATCATATGAATCTCCATATCACATGCACTTATATTTTACTAGAGGGAACAAATAATTATGCCCTAGTTCTTATGTAGGTCAAACCAAAGTGGCTTCCATTGACTTTCTTAGAGTCAGATTCAGGTGGACCCTAAATGGCTAGGGTTCCGCACGGTTCCTCTTGAGGAGGAAGCTAATGTGGGGCCCATCAAGAAAGGAGATCATCCAATGATCTTAAGGACACCATGGCAATGATGTGCATTCAGCCATGGAGTGCGAAAGAGCCACTATCGTATTAACATGGGCGAAGTGCTTATGGCCCATGTACGTAGCACATCACACATCATACATCACATGCATGAAATAAAAACCACAATTGATTCGATCAATTTAATCATTTGTAAAATCCTAAATTAATTAGGTTAAATTGTATCAGCCCATTAAAGCCCATAACATTATTATATAACATTATCTAGGTGTATAGGTTGAATTGCCTTTTGCAGTTTAGCCCATATAGCATTTATGCTAAATCAAGGCTAATGCAGATTTAACTTAATTAAACTGCGGTTTTACAGGTAGGGCCGAATTACATTTTGCAATGGGCCATCAAAACCCCGGTCCATTATAAAAAGTTTAGAGCTGAGAACAGTCCCTATTGAACCACAAATTCAATCCAACCAGTTTGGTTCAATCTGTGTCAAATGGGCCTAGGATTTGGTATTTATTGCAAGATTAATTCAAGAAGATGATCTGGAAATTAAAAGGCTGAAAGCAAGACAATCAAGAATCAGCAAACAATAATTAGGGGACTGTTTGTAAGGCTGCAACCCTGCAAAACAAAGGTTAGTTTACAGATTGCAGGTTCCAAATCTGCAAAACGCAGATGACTGAACTTGATTCTGCAAAACTTCTCCTCCATGTGCTTCCAGCATTTCTTCCAATGAAAAAAATAGAAAAACCTAATCTTCTATTAATTTCATCAGAATAAATCCCATACATTCCATCTAAAAAAAAAAATTATTTACAGACCAAGAATGAATAAAATAGTATAGCAGGGGCGCAAATTCTTGGCGCCAATAAAGATTTTGATCTCCACCATACGAACAACCCATAATTCAAGAAATAAATATAGAACATTTCTATAAATATTGCAAATAAATTAAAAAATTAATTTTAGATCATTCGCCCATAACTAAGAACTGAATTCTCAGAGAAAACCCTAGTCTGCGCAAATGGGTAGAACCGATTATGCTTGTTTGTGCAGGTTTAAATCAGGTTTGATTTTGGTTCAAGAATGTGAACCTGGCTCTGATACCACTAAAGGGATGGGAGATCTATCATATGGATGCTTGGACCTTGCAGGGAGGTTGGACAAAATTTCAAAAAAAAAAATTCTTTCCCTCCCATCTGGGAATCGTATTCCCTGATTTAGAAAACTGCATTTTCAAGGTTCGTTCTTAAAGCAAAGTCAGACCAGATATGAAACCAAAAGGGGGAGAGGGATATATCTAATATGGAATCAAAAGGAATTCCCAACGTAGGTGTTCATGCCGAAAGAGTATACCAAATCCGCCTCCACTAAAGATGACACTGCATATGTTGAGGCAGGATCAACAAGAATGGTTTTTCAGCAAGAACCTAGGATTCTTCACCAAGAATTGAATATGGTAGCGTGAGCACAACTTCAGGTGTTTCTTCACCAAGAAACAATATCAAAAACGGTTCTTGATCACTCCAGGAGGTGGAGATTGAACTGGGATGGCACCAAGAAACGAGGGAGAGAAAAGACTGCAAAAAGGAATGTTATTCTTTCTGTGGACTTCGCCCTCTATTTATAATCCTTTCAGGATCAACTTCCTAATCTGATTAGGAATGAGATTTCCTAATCTAAATATTGTATTTAGATCTAGACTCTCAAGTTGATAAGACCTATCTTATCCAACTGCTAATCCTAGTCAGATTATAAACCCAAAATGGCCCATTTTAATTAAATCACTTAAGCCCAATTCGAAATGGGCCTTAGGCCCATTAAGTCATATTGCTCACTTAACCCATTATATGCTGGTTAGTTTGGTTCTCTTTGTATGGTGTGTGACCTTAGCATTGATCTACACATCAGCCACATGGGTTCAGCCCAGCCTTTGTTACAAGGCCTGGCCGAATTCATTGTAGGTCGCAGTAAACCCTTGAGTCCATCACCATGCGCTCTTAATGGGTCCAACGTTTACAGTAAATGGTCATTGGGTCGAGCCATCTTGTGAAGGCCCAAGGACTGTGGTCAGATGCAAGATTAGCCCATCATGTATTACCCTCAATGGTCTTACACTTAACCTCTCAGCCCTTAATGATCATACACTGCCCGACAAGAGAGGACCTCTCCTCAGCTACAAGGTATAGTGTTGCACTCTCTACTCATATGAATCCCGGGAATTAAAACATTTTGCAAACATTTTGTGAAACCATAATATATATGTATATATCTATATAAATATATTTTGCAAAACAAATTTCAACAAATTTGAAATCAAATGTCGGCAATTTAGGTTTCCATTAGAGAGAGTGCATTACCTGATCATTCACTTTGTTCGACAAAGGGGTTGATTTTGTCACTATGATCACCTACTCAAGTGAATTCTTGGATTGCCCCAACATACCTAGGTTTTGACCCAGTCAATGATCTCATTGATTGGCATATCAAAGACAACCCAATCCGACACCTAGTGCAGTACCATAATCGAGTCTAGGGGTCAGGTGTAACATTCCAGTTTTGCCCATCTATCTCCAAGGTCTAAGGCAATACTAGAATTTGGTCTGGTTCAGGGTTTCAAGAAAACCCGCACTGCATGTACCTCAGGTCTCACCTTGGCAGCTGAGACAAGCCACCCCAATCCACTTGGCGGCACTTCAATGTCAGCCTTGGTAGGATAAATCTCCCCAGATCTATCCAACGACTATGAAGATTCTAAACCAACACGAGTCTCATAAGTGTCCGGTTTAAGGGTATTACACAGAAACACACCATAATAACATGAATCAATTATGCACTTTATTCATTTACAATAAATGACAATAAGTACGTCAATATGATTGGAGCTAAGGGCATACACTGTCTAACAATCCCTATATATCTCTCTATCATAGTGGGAGTTTTGGAAGATAACATAAAAAAAAATGTGAGGTGGGGTAAAATGAAGATTTTCTCTAGAATCCTTCCGTGCATGTCCTCTAATTGTTTCAAAACATCATGGTTCTTCTTTGCTTGTTGTCGAACATCCCCTAGACCCAAGGTTTAAAGTATTAATACATATCGCCCAATACATATCATGTCGATGGCTTCCCGATATGCCCCTACAGGGGGTGTATCGGGGTTCTGACCGGTTCAGGGGGTGGATGAGCCTTAAACCGCCCCCCTGAACCAATTTCAAAAAGAAAAATAAAAAAAGCCTGAAAAACACTATCGATACCAACCGATACGCCCCTACCAACGTATCGGGTGTATTGATCTTTTGAACCTTGCCTACACCCATCCTCCCTTGGACCAACCTTGTTCCATTAGGACTTGTCGGGAGGGCTTAGACCTTTGATTGGGTGGCTTTTATTGGGTCTACTTTGAAGGAGCTGCTAAAATTAGTTTCACCACATACCTTTTTTTTTTGTTGGATAAAAATATTTTTAGGTTTTTCACCAAACATAGATTCTAGTGGTGTTTTTATAAAGATACGCCATGAATACAAGTGTTTCGGAACCCCACCTTTTTTAATTAAAAAAACCTATTTTTAGCTTCCTTAAAAACCAAAATTTGAAAAAAAAACTAAAAAAAGGTGTTTTGAGTGTTTCTAATTACCGATACGATACTGTCAATATGCGTATCGTGTTAATACTTTAAACCACAGACTATCCTTATGGGGCACACATTGTTAAGCTGGAAAGTCGTTGTGTGAAAGCCTTCCCAAACGGACACTTAGTATAATTGGATAGGACCATCAAGAGACTCAGAAAATCCGGTATTTGGTTTTCCCTTTATTATATCGAATTTGAATGTAATCAGAGTAGATGCAGATTTGATCCCATCCATCTGAAATTATAAGTAATATAATAATTGTTATTTTTATATAAAAGTTAAAAAATAATTAATTCTTTATTTATTAGCAATAAAATTAGGATTTCCGTTTCAACAACCTTGAACTTTGCGAAAAGGCCAATTTCAACCCAAAGTTGCATTTGTCTGCAATAAAAACGTCGAATCAGGGTATTTATGTACTCCGGTTTGCATTTGCAAGCGTTTGTTTGCGATACATATATGCATCGAAAATGAGTGCAAAACTATATTTTCTGACAGGAATGTATTGATCGAAGAGTGCATTATTGCATCGATTTTTTCGATGCAATCTTGCTCTCTTTGCTCAACGATGTAATTAGGGTATGCATTTGCTTTCAACTGTGTGAGAAAAATAGTCATTTCGGGTGAGAGGAGATCTGCTACGCCACCGCCCCTGCCTTCTAATGGTACTTTCTCACCTCCATCTCTGACCAAGGCATGGTCATCGGTGGTCGGCGATCAGTATCTTGTGTTTTTTTCTGACTTGTGTTTTGCTATTTTCATGTTTTTATGTCATCTGGTTACGAGGTTCCTATCGAACTGATAGGAGGTTAAAGATCTTCACTTCAATCTACACAAGGTAATGTTAGATCTGTCTTGAGCTTCACAGATCCGGTATTTTGCTTTGACTAATAAAGGTTTTTTTTATCATTTTTTGTTGATTCTTTATCAGATCTAGCCAAGTTTACACGTCTTCTGCTCTGTCTTCAACAATCAAGTACGTGCATGGTGAAATTCTTCTTTTTTGTTACTCTTCTTCCTAATTAATCATTTTTTATGTTATCGTTCTTGTTTGATGAAGATATTTTCTTGAATATGTGATACCTTCATTAACAAAGCTATGAATTATAAATTTTATATATATATAGCACAAAAAGAAACCAAATCTAGAGAGATAAGAGGACGCTTTGTGAAGAAATAAAGACCAAAGAGAGACTCTAGTTGGGTTTCTTTTAGTAGGATTGTTCAATATGTTTATGACCCTGATTTTTCTTTCTTTTTGTTTCGCTTTCATAGTTAGTTGAACTTTGCTTTTTTGAAACAAGTTAGTTGAATTTTCGTTGGTGGTGGATTTATTACTGTCATGCATTCGATGATGCAATGTAACTTCTCTCTCTGTTTATTTTATTTTATTCAATCAGTTCAAGTGTTCAATAGTTTTCATCTTTTCTCTTATTTTCTGAAAATATTTTTTTATATTTTTATTTATTTATTTATTTGGTTTCATGAGGATACACAATAGGGGTAACCTATCTCCCATACCCACAACATCCAACCTGGTGGTAATGGGATTTGATCCAGTCTCTACTACAACTAGTCAAAGACCCCTATGGGGCCTTTCTTTTTCCTTGTTCTAACTTTTAGTACAAACCATGAACCTGGCAATTAGGATCTGCATCTCCAAACCGATGGCTTCATTTGGTGGACAAGCTTGGGTATTGGGTTCTAATGCCATGCATTCCTTGAGGGAATGAAGGGAGAGATTGAATGTTCATGGCAATGGCATGTTATGCTCTTGGATGGCAATGCATAAGCCATTACAAGGGATGCCATGCATACTCTTCTTTTCTTGATCATGGTCATCTTTTTGTAATCAGGAGTGCAAATTTGTAATAAATTTGGTCATTGTCATTGTACAGTCCCTTATTGCTTATGGGCTAATACTTTTTAAAGTAATGAAATGTCATACTTTTTCGAGAAAAAAAAATATTGAGTCTACAAATAGGGTCATTTTAATTAAAACTTAGAAGAGCTTATAAAATGAATAAGAGTTTGGTTTACTGAATTTAGTTTAACATGGACAGAATACTCTCTACTTCTCCACTTATTCTTCACCGTTAATCACCTATTTGTCTTCTTTCACCCTCAAAAACCCACCACTGGATCTGAAGGTTGTAGATCCCCTATTTGTCCTATATCACAAACAATACATGTTGCAAGAAAGTAAAAATCAATTATAATCAGCTATCTATGTAAAGATGCAAATCAATACAACTTTGGCATTCCTACACCTTGTCCACCTAGTCTTTCAGCCAGATTATTGGATGACCTTCCAATCCATCTGAACAAGATGTTAGTAACTTAGTATTGATCATGGCTTTGGCTACTCTCTAGAGGAAGACCAAGTTTGAATAATAATAAATAAATACATGTATGATCTGATATAGAATAATATTAGTTACTACAATTTTCAATACCCAATGGTTGTGGTGATACATGGGGAAGTAAGGCAACAAAGATATAAGAATTTTCCCTTCATTTGAAGAAAGCAAAATACAAATTATCACCTTAGGTAAAGAGTATGTACACACATATGCAAGTATGCATTAATGAAGCATTATTGACTAGGGGCATTGCTGAAGTAGGAACCATAAATTTTCCATAATCCTCATCCTACAACAGGAAACAGGAGGAAACTTGATTCATAAACCAACAGTTGGTGATTAATGCTTACAGTTAGAACTGAAGCTGGAGCTGCCAATACTGTCAGAGGAATGTAAGCAACAGCCCTGCACAAATTTCAATAAAATGTCAATTAAAAAGCAACAAACTAAAGGCAAAAAGTTGAAAGAAAATGATCAGTGGAAGTTAAAACATTTTAGTAAAAAAATTATCAGTGGATTTAAATTTTAATCACCAGTTTATTAATGACCATGTGTAGAATCATTAACAGGATTTTTGATATGATACTGCTAGATCTATACAGGCATGGTATGTATGTAAATATGGAAGATTTGAACCCTAGTCACCTAGGTTGCAATGCGTGACCAGGGATATCAAAAAAATCAATTCTTATCTTGGAATATATAAAAAGATCAACTCTTACTCATTTCCTTGAGAGCTAATTACTGTTGTTTTCTCCATCTTTGGAAACCCCATTCAAGTAGAATTATGATTCCTGTACATACCCTAGTCAGAACTAGACTGTGGGAAGAGAAAGCCCACCTATTTTGGAATCACAGTTTGCAATCTAGATTGTTCCTATTTAGATTGCCAACGTTTATGGAGGTAAGCACAAGATATGAGTTGCCTAACCATTTTTTTGGCTGCCTAACTATTGTGTTATTAACTTATCATGATTCACTTGGCCAAGTGAATGGACTTGCTAATGTTATTATGATTCAATTAGCAAGCCTAAATGAGTATTTTTAAATTCCACCTCAAAATAGGCTTCAATTTACTAGAAACTTAAAATACCCAAATAGTGTTTTCATTGTAATAGCACTCTAAACATTGCTTTTTCCTTTTATAATAATCCATTCCTTTCATAAATATACTGGATAATTCTCATGGAATCTTTTGACTTGTCAGTCAAACATGGAGGTAACACATGACGCTATGACCAAGCGTAGGTGGATTAGTGTGGACATTAATTCCATTATGACATATCTTGCGGTGGTTGTCATCATCAAACAGTATATTGAATTTGCGAGTCGAAGGGTGTGGGAGGTCAAAAGCCTAGGGAAGGGAGTGTTTTTTAACACTATATTTAGTAGTTAATCATCTTGTTTATCTCATATTAGGATGAGAAAGCCATGTTTTGATTCCCTCTGTCATTTACTTGTTACCCATAGTAGACTTTGGCCAACCATTAACATGTCTATTAAAGAGCAAGTTGCAATGTTTTTGCACACTATAGGGCATAATGAAAGGAATAGTGTCATACATGTTACCTGTGGGCGTTCACAAGAGACCATAAGCCGATATTTCCACAAAGTCCTACATGTTATACTTAGTTTGTACCTTTTGTTGGTTATACAACCTACTAGAGAACAAGTACCACCGGAGATTAGGAATGACTCCCGGTTTATGCCATATTTTAAGGTATGTAACAGATTACTAAACTTTTTACCTTAACACCTCCCTAGACCATGAAATTAACATAATTTAGTTAAATGTAGGATTGTATAGGTGCAATTGATGGGATTCATATCCCGTACAAAGTGCCTGTTGTGGAACAAGGCAAGTTTCATGGTAGAAAGGGGAAAACAACACAAAATGTAATGGATACAGTGACATTCGATTTAAAATTCATTTATGTATTAGCTAGGTGGGAGGGTTCGGCCACTGATGCCACAGTCCTATATGATTCCTTGTGAAGGGAATGCAAACTCCACGTCCCATAAGGTAACTTAAGTTGATACTTCATCATTTCTAATATTCTAATAGTGGACTCCATTATCTTAATTAATCGCATGTTGCCAATGATCACTCAACAAAATATAGGAAAATACTACTTAGTAGATGGCGGATATAGAAACATACTAGGCTTCCTAGCACCTTATCGAGGCACCAGATACCACCTCAATGAGATATGAAGGTGGTTACCGGAATCCCCTCGGGAGATTTTCAACCATAGACATTCATCATTGAGAAATGCAGTGGAACATGCTTTCGGTGTTCTAAAGAAGCATTGGAAAATTCTTGATGCAACACAACATTTTGACATTGACACGCAGGTCAAGATTGTTATAGCTTGGTGTGTGCTTCACAACCATATCATGGGAGTTGATTCACATGACCAGTACACCCAAGAAGGGATCCGTTAGGTAGACAGGCAAAATACATCCAATGGGCATGAATTTATGGAAGAAAGTGCCAATGTAGATTCTCTTGCACCAAGGCTACAAAGAAATGAACTAGCAAGGTGGTCTATATTTAAGGACTAGATTGGGTCAGACATGTTTCAAGACTGGAGGAGACTTCGAAGATGATTGGGAGTTGTAGTATTTGGATTAATTGCACATCATCATTGTTAGAACCAATTTGTGTTGATCCCAATTTTTATAATGTTTAAAACACACAATTTATTTGTTTTATTAGATATCCATGACTTACTTGTTAGACAGTTTAATATATCAGCAATATTGTTTAAACACCATATTTCTGTATTGCACATGCTTACTTTTATGTTGTTGATTACTAGAGGTATTTTCATTATTTATTTATGATAATGTATGTACATGTCTATGTGTTATTTATTTACTACATGAAATTGAATACTTTTGGTAGGGATGGCCTCTAGTAGATATATAATAGGAACATCTATCAATAATAGGAAAGATGGCAATAAGGGAAATGATGTGTTGTCTGTCTCTCAAACTATGTCCAACAAGGGTGACCGAAGTCGACAAGTAAGATGGAATGATGCCATGGACAAGGCATTGATTGAGATACTTGCTGATCAAATAGCATTGGGTAATAAGATTGATAAGGGGTTTCGGACATCTGCATACATATCAGTATGCAAGGAGATGACTGCCCGCTTCAATATTGATATGAAAACACCCCATATTAAGAGTAGAATGAGAATATTAAAACCCATATACATGGAAGCCAAGAAGTTGCTCGAGACTAGTGGCTTCGGCTGGAATGAATCCAAGAATCAAGTCATAGCTAACCCGGTTGTTTGGGATGATTACATCAAGGTAAATGTGGAATATTTGGTTTTTTTAATTAATGTTTAAAAATTAGCAATTGGTAACGATGCCATCTACAATGCGGACCAATCCACTTGCACTGTGTGTTAAAGGCAGGGTGATGGAGATGTTTGAGGAAATGTAAACAGTTCTAGGAAATGATCAGCCTACGGGTGACAAGGTTATGGCAGGGTTTGAGTCCATGATTGAGTGTAATGTTGATGTTGATGGTGCTGAAGAGGATGACCCTGAGTTTAATGATAATGCAACAACCCCACTAACTGTTGATGAATTCATTTGTGAAGATGGCACTCAATCAGTCTCCAACAACAACTGGAGGGCAAGTTCCTCAAGCTAAAAAAAAGAGTGCATGGATCAAAATTGAAGCCCAACCAGGACTTTTATTGATATAATTGACAGAATGAATATTACAATGTCAAAAATTGCATATGCACTTACAGTGGAGACTGAAATGGATTTCTTAAACCATTTATGGAAGGAAGTTCTTGACTTGGAAGGGTATGACATCCAAGTCCGGAACAATGTCTTTGGGTACCTAGGTGAACATGAAAAGGAAGCAAAGTTTTTCCATGCGAGGGACAAGGCATTTAGGGCTCAGATGATCCTATCCATCATATCTAAGATGACTAGTTTTGGTGGAATGCAGTAGTACCCCTTCTCTTATTATGAAGTTTAGAAAATGGAACTTTGAGACTTCTACCCTTTTTTGTTATAACTTAGGTTGATGCACTTGTTGATAAAACATATTAGTACTTATACATTGATACTTTTTCCTTATTGATATAATGGAACTTTCTTGTTATATCTCTTTGTTTGTAGTATGTCATAATCTATCTGTTGCTTTGAAATGTACTCACATAAGCTTGTCATAATGATGAGATGTGTAGGATGAAAAAAATCCTATGTTGTGTTTAAGGAGAGAAAGCCAAGTGTGTATGACTCATGGCTCATGTGTCAAAAGCAAGTTGTTGGATTCAGGGGGAATTCTTATTGTTCATGTAACAATCAAGAAGAAGTTGAAGATGTATACTATAAGTATTGTGAAGTACAGTTGAATATAACATATTCCTCTGAGAAGTTGGTTGTAGAGCCATCCACATCAACAATTAGGTCATATCTGATAGGAGGCATCACTGGATTCTTCACTAGGATTGTGGCATGGGGGTTGTTTAATTAACCAAATCATTTGGAAGGTTATATATATAAATATATATGAGAGAGAGATAGGGAGAGGGGGAGAGAGAGAGAGAGATTGATAAATAGATAGATGGAGAGATAGAGAGAGAGAGATATGTGAGGGAAAAAGAGAGATAGGGATGGTTCAAATGCAACTAAACTAAACACTAGGTGGGTGGGTGGGTGTGTGATTCTGTGTTTGTTGTCTTCTGTTATGGTCATGGGTTTGTTTTCATGTATTCCTTTTTATCATATTATCATTAGCAAGTCACTTATATTGAGCAGGAACCACATTTTAGATCACTTATCATTATCATTATCATATATGATTTTATCACTATTATGGATCACTTATAGTAGGAACCACATTTCATCATCTGTTTTCATGTAGTTATCCTCTGTGTTCATTATCAGATCAGATAAATTGATCTCATCACTATATACTTATCAGTTGTTAGCAGGTCACTTACATTTATCAGGTCTCATTGTTTGAAGGTTGACATGACATTCAATGATTTGTGAATGGATTGATTAGTAAATGTGAATGCAAACTGTTATCATGTATCATTGTTTGAAGGCTAACGGTACCTTCAATGAAATATGAATGGATTGTTTAGGGCATATTAGAATATCTCATGTTTGAATGAAATGTGAATGGATTGAATAGGAATGGGAAGGAGATCCAACAAATGAGCAGATATGGAGTGATATAGTTATCATTCTCATATTTGTTATCAGATGAACAGATATATGGACTGATATTCAACAAAATATGGGTCTGCCCATATAGTCTACATCATCTTAATCTGAGGGAGATCCAACCCATGTTTCGAAAGTTCATTTGTTAACAAATGAATAGATATATGGACTGATATTCAATGAAATTATTTCCTTTTATACTAACAAATAGAAGAAAAACTATGGACTTCACTCAACTAAAATGCAACCACATACATACAGCTTGTAGAGCTTGAAGGGAGAGTTTGTTTGTTTTGTCATTTCATCAGCTAGATGCTAAGAAGAGGAATTGGATACAATGTGGTAAAAATGAAGTAGATGCTGAGAAGAGGAATTGTGAAGATGGCACGACAACAAAGCCTGAACAATGAATTCTGGGGTGGAGACCTAGAATTCATAACAATGGACGGTCCAGATTTCTTGCACCTGGACTCGTGGTTATTAATTAGAAAAAGCGCACTAGGTAGTTAGAGCATTTATGTTTGCTCTCATAGTTTGCATCGATTTCGAACAAATGCCAATAAATTTGTGCCCTAATTTATATAAATTCCAAACAAACGAGAAGAGTGCAAAAAACCATACTAACTCTTGAACCGATTTTGCACTCATGAACCGAGATGAGTCCAAAAATGCATGGTACATATTTGCATTTGCATTGGAAACAAATGCAGCCTAAATAATAAAAAAAGTCATTTTCAACCCCGGATTTTAGTAAAAAGTCAATGAATCCGTTAAACAATGTTGTGTGACACCGTTAAAGTTTGAAAAAGACCAATTTCGACCCTAAGGTTTAAAAATGGGTCACTTTAATAAAGTTAATTAAGTAAATTACTTCATGGTGTAATTAAATGACCATAAAGTATAAATAAATATTTAATTTACTTTGTTAATTAATTAAATGACCCTAAAATATTTAATTAAGTTAATTAAATAAAGCACACTAATTAAGATAATTAAGTAATTAACTAAGTAAATTAAATTATGAAAACAAAATTAATTAGCTAAATTAAATAAACAAAGCTAATCGATCTAAATAAGTAAATGGATCATTTACTAAAACACCCCTAGAATTTCATGAATTTACTAAAACCTACCCTATTGTTTGTGTTTTACTAAAACATCCCCTATGGCTTGCAATCAACTTACTTAATTGAACTTCCATTAGGTGAAAATAGAAAATGATCCATTCAAATAAATTTAATCAAAAGAAACTGAAAACAAAGATGCCATTGTTGCTCCTAGTAAAACACGGACAAACACTCTATTTTCTCTATTTGGTCAATTTTGTTTTCTATACAAAAAAAGTGTTAGGGGTATTTTTGAAATAAACAACAATGGATCCATACCTATGAACAATTTCACTCAGTTTAGGGGTACTTTTGGAATAAACAACCACGGGTCCATGCCCTTGAACATTTTCCAATTAGTTTAGGTGATCATTCTACTATTTTCAGATGGCAAAACAAATAGTTCTTAATAAAAGATCATTTAAGTAAATAGCTTACAAACTATAAGGGGTGTTTTAGTAAAATGCAAACTATAGGGTAGGTATAAGTAAATCTATGAAATCATAGGTATTCTAGTAAATGGCCCTAAGTAAATTAAGTTAATTAAGCAAGCTTTTAAAAACCGACCCAAAATGAAACCACTTTGGCCATCGGTTTTTGGGTCAATAGTTTGATCATTCGGTTTGAATGGATCAAACCATGACGTTTGGAAATAAAAAATAAAATATAATTAAAATAAAAAAAATGATTAAACAATTTAGCAGTTCAACCGTCTAGGAAAGTAGTTTGTCGACCAAGTCATATTTTTTTTTTAATTTTTGGGCCAAGTATAAAATAGAACTGGATAATTGACTAATTGCTAGGTTGAATGATCTGACCCCCAAGTATAATTGTTTGATTGCCCGAAATTTTTAACTTGGTCAACAAATCACTGACCCAAATGGTTGAATTGCTAAGTTGTTATATCTAGTAAATAGTTTTTGGGCCATTTTGTTTTAATTATATTTTATTTTTATTTTTCAAAATGTCATGGGTTGATCCATTCGGAGCAAATGATCAAACCATTAACCTAGAAACCAATGGGCAAAGTAATTTCATTTGGGTTGATTTTTGAAACTTTGCTTAATTGGCTTAATTTACTTATTTAGATCGATTAGTTTTTTATTTAATTCAATTAACTTCATTTCCCTAATTAATTTAATTTACTTATCTAAATACTTAGTTTACTTAACTATCTTTATTAATGTAATTTATTTAATTTACTTAATTAAATACTTTAAGGTCATTTAAGGGAAAATTCCCGATTAGTACCTTATGCTTTGGCCCTAGTGCCACTTTGGTCGCTGAACTTTAAAACATGACAATTCAGTACCCAAATTGTTAAAACATGCAAATTTAGTACCTACCATACTGTTAACTAGCTATTAAGTGACATTTGAAAAGACAAAAATGCCCTTTAAATGTCATCTAATTTTCTTTATCAACAATCCAAACATCGACAAAAAATGAACAGTTCAAATCCTTGCCTCTTCTATTCGAGAAAGTTCGGGTCACCAAAATGCCCACTAAGATGTGACCCCAACTTTCTTGAATAGAAGAGAAAATGATTTGGGACTATACTAGATCACCACGTTTTGAAGATTTGGATTCTGAATTATTATGGTTTAAAGTTCAGAGACCAAAGTGACATTAGGCCCAAAGTACAAGGTACTAATCATGATTTTTCCTTTATTAATTAATTAAATATTTAATTATAATTTTAGGTAACTTAATTAGACCCTAAATTAATTTACTTAGGTTGAATTTGGAAGGAGTACAAATGCAAATGCAAATATGTACACTACAAATACATACAAAATACAAGGTTTTGCACTCTAGTACTCCTTCTAAATACAAAATACAAGGTTTTGCACTACAAATACATACAAAATACAAGGCCCATTTTTCACCAAAAAAAAAAAAAAAAACGTTTTTGCCACGTAGGTAGTGAGCAACACTATGCTGTTTGGTAAGGTGATTTTCATCACCGTTTTTCATTTATGCACTAACAGGTAAGCACCACATAGGATACACATCAGCCAATCGATGGGGTCCTGATTTTCGAGGCATGCCCGATTTTTTAATAATCGACTAAACCAAACAATAAAATACATAAGTGTTTGTTGAAACGCCTATATGGATCCGACATGACACCATTTTTTTAAAAACGGCCACGGTTCCAAACATCCCCTCTATTAAAGTGACCCTCTTCAAAATTTTAGGGTTAGAAGTGGACTTTTTCCAAACTTTAAAATTGCCACATAGCATCGTGTAGCGGATCCGTTATAAATGGCTTGTTTACCAAAATTTGGGATCGAAAATGGTTTTTTTTATTCTTAGGTTGAAATCAGACTTTTCGCAAAATCCAAGGCATGGTCCGGATCATCCGGTCTGATCCCTATTACTAGCCCTACACCTATTGATTGGGTTCGGCCTTCGGGAGTTCGGATAAATTAGGCCAAGTTATACAAGGCATGGTCCGGATCATCCGGTCTGATCCGGTTTCAATAATCAATATACCAAAGTTTGACCCTAAAGCTAGGAATATATATTGCTTCTGAGTTACTGCCTGCTTTCTCTTCCAGTTCCTTGTTGCTCCTCCCTCCACAATATCAACCCAGAAGGGAAAAGCGTAGGGAGCAATGGTGCACGTCAGTTTCTACAGAAACTGTAATACTCTAACTCTGCTTCTTGTATCTCGATCTCTTTGGGCTTATTTGAAGATCTTTTTCCCCACTCCCCATTTTCCCCCCTTGATCGGTGATCCCCATTTTGTTGTTGTTTTTTTTTTCATGATTGTTAACTGTAATCCCCATTTTGTACGATTTCGATACCCGTAGTTACTTATTTTTTGCGCTTTTAATCTAATTTTCTTTTTTTTTGGCAAAAAACTTCTAATTACTGTAGAAAGGGTTAGACTTTATAGGGTTTAGTTGATCTGTACTCGCTATTCCGGCATTCTCTTATCGCAATTGTTGAATTTTGGTTGAAAATAAACCCTAGTACTGGGATCGTTTCAGATGGGAAGACTTTCAAGAAGCCTCGTCGTCCGTACGAGAAGGAGCGTTTGGACGCTGAGCTGAAGCTTGTTGGAGAGTACGGGCTTCGATGTAAGAGGGAGTTGTGGAGGGTTCAGTATGCACTGAGCCGCATCCGTAATAACGCCAGGATGCTTCTAACTCTCGACGAGAAGAACCCCCGCCGGATCTTTGAGGGTGAAGCCCTTCTTCGTAGGATGAACAGATATGGGCTTTTGGATGAGAGCCAGAACAAGCTCGATTATGTATTGGCCCTGACTGTTGAGAACTTCCTTGAGCGCCGTCTTCAGACGCTTGTGTTCAAGTCGGGTATGGCCAAGTCGATCCACCACGCCCGGGTGCTCATCAGGCAGAGGCATATCAGGTACGAAGCGCATTTAACATTTTAACGGGAGGAAACCATATTTCCCCAGTTTATCTTCTTTGGTTCTGCTATGGTTGTTTGTTGCTTTCCCTTTATTGGTTATTGGTTATGTGGCTTATTACATGTTTTCAGTAGTTGTAAGGAGCATATTTTGCAAGGGGAGTCTTTTGTGTTATGACGTATCATTTATGCATTTGTAGGGTATGAACATGCAGACTACTAGTCTACTAAACTAAATTGATTGTTGATGGTAGGTTCTTGCATGTTAACCAATTTTGTTGTTTCTGATATGCCAATTACTTCTTCTTCAGCCCCTTCTTTTTCTTATTCCTTTTTGTTTGCTTTGCTTTGCTTTAGTTTGCCATTTAGTTTGATTTCATAGGACTTGGGTCATTTGCTTGTAAAGCATCTTGACATTCAATGATTCAATCCAATGTTTATTGTTTCTATATTTGAATATATGTCTGTGTGTATATAACACCCACATGGAGACTTATTAATGCCCTGCTTGATGATTAAGTGATTGTTAAAAGTACTTTTTGCACAAGTACTTTTTAGAAGTACTTATTTTAAGTTTTAACAACCACTTAAGGCTGTTTGGTGACCCACTTGCCAAATCACTTATTATGTTTTTAAGCACTTTGAGGTGGGGATGTTTGGTAAGCTACTTTCCCCATAAGTGCTTATATTGACACAAATGGCAATTTTAGCCCTCACTTCACTCATACATATATACAACTCCAAAGGAAGGTGCCGACCACCGGTTGCCGGTTGACGGTTGACGGTCACTCCCAAGGGAGGTGCCGTCGCTGGTATGCTTGACCCTGTTCAGAAGGGGGTTTATTGGAGAGATGGGGGTATTCTGGGTATTTATGTAAAGAATGACGAATTTACCTCATGAAGATAGGGTAAAGGTGAACTTGCTGAAGCTTTTGGTGCACCAACAATGATGCTATATTCATATCATTCTGTGGTCATTTGGCATGTTTAAGCACAATAGGACCTCATTGTGTAGCAGAAATCAGTATCCCAATATTATCTGGAAAATAAAAAAGGTAATTTGGATTTTGGAGGCTGTTCTTCCTAAACAAGAGGTGCAATACAAGTTAGAGTATGCAGATGATGTCAACTGTCAACTGTATTGTTGTAAATGATATTCTAGGTAGCATATTTTCACATTGCCTAGTAACCTCTAATATTTATTGAAAATGGTAGGAAAACAATCTTCCGTAGGACATGATTTGTAATACTTAATTCCTTGTATAATAGGGCTGTGATTTGTTGTAGATTAATGTAAGCTTATTTTGTCAAAAAGGTTATTGCTTAATCTTTCTAAATTATGTAATAAAGCCTTTTATAGCTTATTCTGAATTATGTAATAAACAGTTTCTAGGAAAAATGTTTGTACTAGGAACTGTTTATTAGATCAATTGAGGTTGTCTACAATTTTCCTTTTTCAAAAAAAAAAAGAATAAAAAGAAAAAGATTGTATGCAATTACTTGGTGCTGAAACTTCAAAGTGTTTGGTTTGGCTTTTTATTCTTCTTTAATTTTTTGTCAAACATTTGAACTGTGGGATCGATAAGAGAAGCTTCTTTTCTGTTAAATGTTTTTGTACTAATTTAAGATTATATATATTCTATTCTATGAAAAATATATCATAAGTTATTATTGTTCATTCCCCCTTGTTGGTAAATATAAACCAGCAATTCCAACAGGTCATAGTATTGAATTTTTAGGTGTCTTTAAATCTTATAACCTCTAATTTATAAAGCACTTCCAAAAAGATTTGGTTATTAAATCACCAATGTTAAATTTTCTTTGATCAGAAACAAGTTTAAAGGAATTTATTAATCAAGATGACTTAGAACATATTCAAACAGTAACTAATTAGGTAGCTGAAATGGACCTAAGCAAGTTGGAATCAAACTAGATGGATGAGCTTACAATGTAGAGAAAGGTTGGGCCAAAACAAGGAAAAGAAGAACAAAATTTAAGGCAAATGACAGATTGAACTAATATTAAGTAAACATCAATAAAACACCTGCTGTAAGGATAAATAATAGCCTAATGGTGTCAGCAGACTCAGCACAATTAGATTTGTTTAGGAGTCAGCACCTAGAGATGGAGTCAGGCAATGGACCCATAAATGACATATATAGAGGAAAATCAAATTCCTTTAAAGATCTACAACATAGTTATCTTCGTAAAAGATGTAACTAAGCAAGGAAACAATTGCTAACAAAGTAAAGGAATTGAAATGTAAAATATTTTCTCAATTTCTATCAAATCCTTGATTGATATGATGTCAACTTAATATCCATGGGCCCCACTTGAGGTAGCCAAATCTGCTAGAATGGTTTGAGTTCATAGGCTGTCTTGTATGTGGCTGCAAGTATAGGTTGTCAGGCCCATGGTTTTAGGCCTTTTTTTTAGCCCATGTGTTCTCTCTATCACAAAATCAATGATAATGATACAAACTGGAATACTGAAAAGAGAAACGTAGTATAAAGTATAACCTTACAAAATTTTAGGTTGTAATCTTATACAATCTGTATGCACTTAGCTATGAGGGGTCCCTTGTTAGTTGGGCTAGACTTTCCAGTTCTGCCATGATAAGCCTGAATGTGCTAGAGAAGAGAGAGGTCAGAGGTTGAGTCTTGCCATTTAGCATTTTGAAAATTCCATCATTTAGTGACACCGGTGGTTATATAAAACTAGGACCAGTTCACAGTTTGGCTGGTCCGGTCCAGTTTCCAGAACACTGGTTTGGAGATGTATTGGAATGTTGCAGTTTTGACAAGATCTCAACCAAGAACTATCCACTTCTAGAAATTTATATTGTGGTTGGGATACTAGAAATTTATATTGGGGTTGTTGATTTGCTAATAATGATTTTAATGAGTGGTGGAATGGTAGGGTATACTAGAATTTTATATTGGGGTTGTTCATTTGATAATAATGATTTTAAAGAGTGGTGGTAAATGCCTTGATGATTTTAATTTCCATTTACATGGATTGCATTAAGCTTGTTTATTGTTTATGGTGTTCCCTTGTGCACTCCACTTCAATAAACTTAAGGATTAGATTGGTATAACGGATATATTCAGGCACTAACAAGGACCAAAATTTTGTAATGTATCTGCCAATACATTGTATTGGTAGGTCACTAATACACGGAATCTTTAGTGTTTCGGGGTAAACCCTATTTCATGGGGTAGACAGTCCTTACACTGACGCCCCTGAATAGGTTCAAAAAACCTAGAAAAACATAGCATGCTGTTACAAAGTCTGATATGCCCCATCTGGCATATTGGACTGTATTGATACTTTGAACCTTGGGTACTAATTTGTTCGAAAGGAAGTTTTTGCCGGGTATAGCGAATACCTTTGTTGAGATTTCTCTAGTTAGTGAGCTTCTAACTAGGTAAATGAGACCTTTGACATGATTTCTAGGTAAATGAGACCTTCCTTCAGAAGCTAGAACATATGTACTGGTGTCGGCTTCTGCTAGGGCTTTGGTACAACATTACTTCGTTGTACATTCATAATGCTTGTGTATCAAGTCTGAGAGACCTTGCTTTTCTTACTATATGCCATTGTTCACGAGTGATTTCAAGATGTGTAGCTAACCTTGTTCTTGCTCTTAATTCAAATTGCCAAAGTGTAGCCTAAATAGCAGAAGTTATGGTCAATGCTCTGAGATACATTTTGCTAAACAAGAAATGTTGAAATGGTTTTTCTCCTTAATTGACAGGGTCGGGAGGCAAGTAGTTAATATTCCATCATTCATGGTGAGAGTGGACTCTCAGAAGCACATTGATTTCTCGCTCACCAGTCCCCTTGGAGGTGGTCGCCCTGGAAGAGTGAAGCGAAAGAACCAGAAGGCAGCTGCGAAGAAGGCTGCTGGTGGTGATGGAGATGAGGAGGATGAAGATTGAGAACTAAGCTTTAATACTTTGTCGTGATAGTAATAGAGACAGTAATTTTTGGTTGCTATATTTCCTTTTATGTAATAGTGGTGATGGAGATGAGGAAGATGATGATTGAGAACTAAAGTTTTAGTGCTTTTGTAGTGATAATAATAGTAGGGATTATGAGTAATTTTTGATTGGTATATTTTTTTTTTGGTAAAAAAGGATCAGAGGCTTTCAATATATTAGGGGGGTGGGGGGTTGTTACATCAATTTATAGTCCAGTTAAACTGCTTTGACAGCCAAGAGGGGCGAGGCTTTCAATATATTTTTTTCCCATGTTTAGAAGAGTTAGCAGTCTTGATGCATAGTTAAACATACACTGGTCAACAAGAAGTTTAATATCCGAACATATTCCTCTAGTAGCCTGGTTTAAAAATAATTTTGCCCTCTCTAATCTTTGCCACCTCGACAGAGCCCACCTTGATTGCTCTGCTTTCGGCATCCATGACTGGAACCTGGAATACAAAAGTCTTTTTTATTGTCTGCCAATAATAAATTACCAGTATGGTCCCTGTCCTGATAGCACAAGCTACAGAAGCTTCAATAGAAGAAGGATTATAAGCCGCATCACAATTGCACTTTAACAATCCCTGAGGGGTCTTCCAAGCACTCTGATGCTGATCAGAAGTAGAAAGGGTAGGAGGAGCTTGTGGGAAAAGTTCCTGAAGTAATCTCAGACAGTCAGACTTTTGTTTACCAAAACATGGAGGACAATCCATCTTGACTGATCCTCATTGGACCCACTCGTTGAAGTAAACCAACTCCCCACCCGGCCATCAAAAAGACTGAACATGAATGTCCCTTGATCTGATGTTTAAAAGGGCTTTCTAGCCAGGTTGCCCGACCAAAGTCTTGTTCTAAAATTATATAGACAACCGACTCGCTAGCAGCACTACAATGGGAGCATAATTCATTAGAAGAAAAATGTTTCTGAAACAGCCTTTGCTTGACTACAATTGCTTGGTGACAGCTTGTCTAAGGCTTCATTTTGCGGATTCTAGTGAGGGAGAAAGTCAATGGGACTGTGATTCTTATTGACCGAGACTCTCCTATATTCTTTTTGAGGATTTAGGTGGGATCCACAGTAAATATTTTTTCCTTGGGTATCAGTTATCCAGAGAAGTGTCACCCTTCTCGCACTTGAGAATGTTAACTTTCTGAGTGGAAAGTAAATGCACAAAATGCTGTCAAAAATACCCATTAAAACAATATAATCCTAAAAAAAAGGACTTGAGTCCAAGGGTAAAAATCAAGGTTTTTAAAATCGAATCGGACAACGAACCAGTCAGGGGTCTAGTTCCTGGGTCGAATGGTCCGATCGTTTGCACCGAATGGATTACCCCTTTTGACAAAAAAATAATAATAATAAAAACCAGCTAAAACCATTGGACAGTTTGAACGCCCCGGTCAACGGTTTTCTGACCAAATCAATGATTTTTGGCAAAATAACTTTTTTGGGGTAAAACAGAACTGATCACCTAACTGATTCCCAGTTTTTCTAGTCTGACCGTCTGATTTTGAAAACCATGATAAAAATGACAAAAGATAGAAAAATTAATCACTTATTTGAAAAAGTGGGTGAGGTAAAAAAACATGAGAAAATTGAGATGCCTCATCTACCTGAATAAATTTAACAACAACAAAAAAAAAACATAGGTAAGTGCATCATACATGCCATTTTCTTTAGTCACCACCCATGAAGGTATGTTCAATCTGTAACTCCTTTGCCAAGTTATCAAGGGTATCAGGAAAATTATGGACATAATTGTGCCATTTTTAAATTCCATATTTCCGCAAACATTTCTACAGTTAAAAACTTAGACTTCATAAATAAAACCTGTAATATGAGTACTAAACCCTTCTCTAAGGTGAGAACATATGAACTCTTTCACACACATCATGATATTCGAAAAGTTTTTGCAAAGAAAAAAAACACTTGCTAATGAATTGACGCCAACAAATAAAGAGAAGTGATCAGTAGACATAAGAATGACAAGTCATTAATAGCTATAACACAAACCAGATGGTAGGTTTAATAGGGGAAAATGAGCCAAAGTAGGAAAAACGACTACCATTTGCACATAAAACCTGCCAAAACCGAGGAGATTACGAGAATGTAGAAGAGACTTGGGCAATGAAATTATGTACTTAAAGTAGGAACAATATAAGCCGAGGATAAATCATACAAAATAAAACATTTATCACATACAAACCATTGAACTGCAATAGCACTTAAAAAACCTCAATAAAAATAAGGGAAAAGGGCACAAATGTCTAATGCATTTCAATTATTTGAAATAAGGGATGGTTTAGGCCATGTTTGGGAGTGCTTAAAAGTAAGTATTTATTTGGGCCATTAAGCAATTATTGGTATTTGGGAAATAAGTCAGAAATAAGTGCGGAGAAGTACGGAAGGCCCATTGCAGAATTCTGATTTCCACTGCAGATCTACAATATTTAAAAAGGTCAATTACCCCCACCCTATGCAACAATGTCCGCCTGTGAATTAGCATCAATTCCAAGTTGGCACCTACCCCAACTGTACTTCAAGCCTATGAATTCTGACCTTGGGTCGAACCGTCATTCTCCCAAATACGTGCTTATTTTAAAATTAAGGGCTTATTTTTTTAGCCCAAATTTCCATTTTTTAAGTGCTTATACAATAAGCACTTATTCAATTTTTTTCTTCCAAAAATATCCCTAGTTGAATTTTAAAATACCATTTATAAAATTATCCCTAATTGAATTTTATAAAAGTAATTTTATGAAAACACATTTACGAAAGTATTTCTATGAAATCACTTTATAAAAGTATTTTTATAAAAGTGCTTTTTAAAAGTGTTTTTATAAAAGTAATTTAATAAAAGTGCTTTTATAAAAGTAATTTAATAAAAGTGCTTTTAAAGGATATATTTGGAAATTTGAAAGAAAATGAAAGACAAAATAGTCACAAATGCTTAATTTAAGTGCTTATTAGAGAAAAAGACTACCAAATGCCCAATATAAAATAAGTGCTTATTTTAAAAAAATAAGCACTTAAAAAAATTAGGTGTCAGATGCAAATAAGTACTTATTCGAATAATAACTTGTTTTTAAGCATTTATTCAATAAGCACTTTTTTTAACTTAAGCACTCCCAAACCTGGCCTAATCATATCTGCTTAGGTGTCAGATACAATAAGCACTTTGTTTCATTTATGTATTTACTTTATACACATCTACTTAGTTAGATGACAGTTCAATCATCGTGGTTGATTACATAGTTTAGCTAAGGCGATGGTTTATTAAAATGACAAATGGATCTAAGCTGGTGGTCTTGACTATCGTCTTCGATTGAAAATAGAATTATGTGACATCAATACTAGTGGTCTTAACTGTCGTCCTTAATGGTGGTAAGGTGATGGTCAAGAAAAAACCGTCGTCTATCATAATTTGTCTCGGTGGTTATTTGAAAAACTACCAATTTGTTGTCATTACCGAGACCAGTCGTTTAATTATACCCCCTAGTGGGAAAGTTGCCAACACTTGAATGGAACAGAAATACCCCTTTTAATAATAGATTTTTATGGCTAAAATGGTCATTACCTTATTTACATGAGAAATAAAACAACTTACCCGGATAAATGTTTTCTAGGAAAAATTTACCGAGATAACTGCATTTACTTGGATAAATAACTTACCAAAAAATAAACGGGGCCTTGAATGATTTGATTAATACCATGAGGTGGTGGTCCTTGTCCTCTTAAGTTGGTGCCAACAAACTAGGCTCACAACCAATGATGGAAGCCATTAAACTATTAGCATAGATGATAGTTTAAAGGGCTAAGCTGATGGTTATTGGCCACGGGCTTATGGGGATTTTCCTGTGAATGATGCTTTCAAATTTTATAAACAAACTAGTAAAAGAAAAGGTGTAACATTACCTAAGAGTAGACTCTAACTTTAAGGGAACAATTGAGCCAAAGTAGCCAAAAATAAATAAACATTGTAAGTCTAATATAAATGCCATTTCCAAGTAAAACCTACCAAAAGCGAAGATAATATAGAACAAAGCTTGGGCAATGATCTGAAAGTTAGAAAAGGTCAAAAGCTGTATAAAAAAAAACTCAAGGTAAATCATATAAAAACCTGAATGTTGAATGTTGTTAGACAACTTATGTCCTTAGCTCAAATTAAATTGATGTATAATGAGATATATGAATTGATTTAATTAATTAATTATTGTTTCATGTTTGCGATTGGTTTGTTTTGGTATATTATCCCTTAAATTAGATATTTATCGGATTTGTGTTAGCTTAGAATGCTCTAAGCCATTGGATAAATTTGGGGAATTTATCTCGATAAGGTTGATATTGATGTATTATCGAAATCATAGAGTAACTTGTCTCAATTGTTGGGATTGGACCCTAAATACAACCAGTGGATGTTTGTAAGCAACAAACACTGAACATAGACCGATTTCTTGTTATGCCCTGCACCTTGGAGACAGATAGACAAAGTTGGAAAGTTGCACTTGACCCCATACTTGATAATGATATTATACTAAGTTTTGGACCGGACTACTTTTGATATGTCAACCAGTGAGGTCCTCTAAGGGTCAACCTAGGCATGTGGAACATATTACATGAGTGGGAGATCATTGTGATGGAATTAGCCCATTTGTTAGACAAAGATAATATTAGGGTTAATACTCTCTCTGATGATAACTTAATATTGCCAGTGGTAGATTTCACCTTGTTTTTGAAGTCATCTTGAAAAATGTATTTATATTTATAATATGTTATTTTATGAAAAGATTTGCAAAATGTTTTAATTCCAAGATCTATCTGAGCAGAAAGTGTGACACTACATTTAGTAGTTAGGGAAAAGGTCATTCCTTGTGAACAATGTATGATTATTTTGGGAAGAGGTCACTTAGACTTAAGTGTTGGACCTATATTAAGTTTAATTCGATTGGCTTAGGGGTTCATTGGTTTACTCAATGAATTCAACCCATGTACTTTTTTGCATGGGCCAAACCCATATGGACATATATAAGACATTTGTTAGTTCCACGTCATACATTATTGAAGCCCAATAAGGCTTGCAACAATTATGATAATGAACCATTTAAGTAATGACCTAAACCCATTAGCTATTTAGACTAGTTACATGGCAACTTTGTCATGTGCATTGGGTAAAATATGATTAGGATAGTCTTAATTGCATTAGAATTTGGTTGCATATAAAGGAAATAAGTAGAGGTTGACATACACTAGTGTACCTATTTCTTGCACCTTGTTCTCTATTCTCTTGCTACCCAAAAACCCTAGTTCAACCTATTTTTTGAGAAGCAAGTTTTCTCTTGTGAGATGCTATGTTTCTTCTACAATATATCAAAAAAATGAAATGGCTAACAATTGTATATACATCCAAGTAAGTTCGAAGAGAAAATCGGCTAAGACTAGTTGCAAGATCAACTTCACTAGATTAATTGTATCATTTTCAACTAGTAAGGCAATTTGAGCTTGAATTTTGGGCACGAACCACCACTTTGGGATCTGTATATTGTAATCTCCATATCAGGTATGCACAATGTTTTATTTGAAATCAAATCTGATTTGATTCTAGATTGACCATAGGAGAAATAATGGATAGTTTACTTCTAGTAGTCGAATCCCTTTTCAAGATCCTTAATCTTATGTTACTTTTTCCCCAAAAAATTATAGATATTGTGGGTGTTCAAGAAATGCCCTAACTAGCTGAAACCACCACATGGGTGCCTCTGTGGCTGACGCCCTCGAATCATGTCAACGCACTGCTCACCTACAAGTGTTGATAACTACGTCACCAAAGACATCGGACAAAAGTGGAGTGTCACATGGACAAGGATAAGCACCATCTCCCAAGGGTAAGCGCCCTCATCGGGGAAGGCAAAGCTTCCCGAAAACCTCAGTGGGTGGCCTCATCCCAATAACTCTGTAAATAGCATACTCAGGTACAACTTGGGCATTCAATTATCTAAATGCATCTCCCCTCAAGGTAAAAGGACTTTCAAATCTTCAACTCTCTAGACTCTCTATCCCTCTTGCTCTCTTATTATTCTCCTAAGCTCGAACTAGCCCATCCTCTAAACCTTAACGTGAAACTTCATCACCCTATTATTGGCTTGAGCATTGGAGTGCCTTTTGAGGGACCTCATCCTCAAGCCTCTGATTCTTTCCTATTTGTAGGTCTCCTTGGTACATGACCTTATCCTTCCACCTT
Source organism: Nelumbo nucifera (assembly GCF_055504915.1). Lineage (NCBI taxonomy): Eukaryota > Viridiplantae > Streptophyta > Magnoliopsida > Proteales > Nelumbonaceae > Nelumbo > Nelumbo nucifera. The sequence continues at coordinate 32,473,746 of NC_142654.1, forward strand.
GGCTTCATCCAATTGGCATGATTATCTGTTGTGTATTTAGTTCAACATACCTCAGTGGGTGGCCTCATCCTAGCTCTTTGATAGATCTACCTCCAACCGCTCTCTCTTCGGTTTCTTCTCCTCTCTCTCTCTTCGTGCAATGAAAGTGATGATGGATCCAATTGGCATGATTATCTGCTATGTATTTAGTTCAACATACCTTAGATCGGAAAACATTATCTCCTTAGCTTCATCCAATTGTTTGTTGAAACCAACACAAAAAACCTTTGGTTTCTTCTCCTCTCTCTCTTCGTGCAATGAAAGTGATCATGGATCCAAAAAACACCTCTGACCGCTCTACCACTCCATCCCTATCTCGAGGATCCCATTCTCGATGTAGCTTTCCCCCAATGAGGATTGACCACAGAACCAAGTCAACCCTAAAGAGTTCAATGCCCTACAGAAGATGGTCATCTGCCTCATTACAATGATGGAAGCATTGGGGCAGCAAGGGTGCGCTTCAATGACAATACAATCAGCCTCACAGGTGCCTACAACTAGTAGATAACCGAAGCTTAAGGCCAAACATGAGCGACCTCAACCATCTCGAAAATCTGACTCCCAAGCTTAGATCTAATCCCATGATGCTTACTCTTAGTCCCACTATTCCAATGCTTGTACCCCCAACAAAGAATGCATTGGCCCATAAGTACAACACTAGCAGCTACAACTCTCCCATGCCAAGTCCAACTCTATCAAAGACTGACATGTGGGAATGACTAAATGAGTTGGAGTGAAGCCATGTTCAACAAAGCACACCTACCATAGGAGCTCATCCCCCAAAAGAGCTCCCTGCAAAATGGTGGCCCCCTTAGTTTGAAAAATACGATGGAACCTCAGACCCTGCCAGTAACCTAGAAGGGTTCAAGACCATCATGCTCCACGACACTTCCAAACCCTTGATGTGCAAGGACTTTGCTTTTACATTCCAAGGTGCAGCTCGATAGTGGTATGTCACACTCCCCCCACGATCGATAGCCACCTGGAACCAACTTGATAGCATGGTTCACGAGCAGTTGTCGGAATTGGAAGACCTTAGCCAGTCTCATGCAGATCCGACAAAAGGAGGGCGAGTCCTTATAGGAATACTTGGCGAGGTTCAATGCCGAGTCCATTCAAGTCCAAAATTTGAACCAGTCCATGGTCATGGCTGCCCTAATGAACAGTCTTCAAAAGTCCAGATTCAACTTCTCACTACATAAGAAGCCCCCCTTCCGAACTGATTGAGCTCATGGAACACATGTTGAAATGCATCAATGTTGAGGAGGCTCAAGCGCAACACAGGTAGGATGAAGAAGACCGACACGATAGGAAGTGCAAGGACAGGAGTAACGACTAAGCCGACCACGATCACAAGAGGGCGGACCATCATAGAGACCGCAGGGTGAGGACTCCACCTCCGACCTTTAGGAACTTCACTCCAGTCAACACTACTTGGATTGAGGTGCTAATGTAGATCCGTGACTCTCACTTTATACAATGCCTGGAGAAATTGAAGTCTCATAGAAGTAGGATCAGGGACAAGTACTATGAGTTTCACTAAGACCATGGCCACACAGAGGACCTCATCCACATAGACTCAAGCCGCATTGACACACCTAACGACTAGAGCCTGCCTTCATCTAGAGTCATCGTTGTTATCTTGGGTGGGGTGACAATCGGAGAGGAGAGCCCCTTGGGGTGGGGCGACTACCACAAAAACCAACCAAACTCCTTGTATCTGATTTTAAAGCAATAAAAAAGTTATCCTTGATGAGATGTGTCCGCCTTACTTAAATGTGTTCACCATACTACATACACCAAGTGCCCTCCACGATGACCCGGCTAAACCCTAACGACTGAGCACGAACACTTGGGGTTCCTAGTTCGACTAGGTGAAGTAGGAATGGCATGCCTGCCACTTATGGTTTGAGGGTGACCAGCAAGGATTGCTCCATGTTGTCATAACAACCTTAAGGAGTCGAGAACCCATGGAAATCCCCTTGACTTAAGGCTGCAAGTCGGGTCGAGGCCAACCCTAGCCCAACCCTAAGTTCTAAACCCCTAACCCTAGTGAGGGCTATACAACTATAGTACATCTAAAAAAATCAATGTATGATATATAATATATATTACATATATTTATATATGACATATACTATAGAGTCGGGTTCGGGTTACGTTAGGTTGCCCAAGGGGTCAACCCTAACCCAACTCGAAATAAAGTCGTGTTCATGAATTTCAACCCTAACCCATGCATCAACCCGATCCAATCCAACCTAACTTTTTTGAGTTGGGTTAGGGCCAACCCAGCCCAAGTTGCAGCCTTACCTTGACTTAGTGTTAAGGAAAAATCAACCGAGCACCACGACTGACCCTATGAAGCTTTCGACCAGCTCAGACATGACCAGGCTCCATCAAGCTTCCTAAGAAACCTAAGAGCTTGGAAGTGACTTCGCCAACTAGGCTTGTGAGTCACCTGAGACATCAAGTCTGAGACCTTGGCCACCTAGCCATCAAGCTCGAGACCTCGGAGAACCTAAGACCAAGGCCACCTAGCCATCAAGCTGAAGATCTCAGCTAGCATGAGACCAAGGCAAAGGTCAGCAAAGGTCACGTTGCCAACCAGGCAAATCAAAGCCAACCAATGATTGAAGTTGGTTCCTAATCAGTCAAACAATAATGAAGTCCAAGGCTTTGGCCACTCAAAGACCAAAGCCGATTCCTAATCGATCAAGCGTCAATCCTCGTCCTTAGCCTCTCCCTCACCTTCGGCCTCATTGACCTTGGACTCGGCCTTTCCCTCACCTTTGGACTCCTCGACCTTGGCCTCTCCTTCACCTTCAATCTCCTCGACCATGGCCTTGACCTCTCCCTCATCATCATACTCTTTGACCTCGGCCATGTTGGTGTCGGCCTTCAACACAATGAACCTGGGTGCTCTTGCTTAAAATGGCAAAATGGCTCGCCCCCTACTTATATAGAGATAACCAACATTCCAAACAAAGCATGACAAACAGTCTAGATGCACCGTTGCACTCCACACACGTGCAAGCTTGGGAAGACAAAATAGTGTGACCAATGCACCGTATGATCAATAGTAAAGTACCCATAAACTGGCACAACGGTTCTCCAATATGGTTTGACCAATCTCCAATTAGCCAAGAAAATCTACTAAGTTCCTCAGCCAAGCATTTCAAGAGCTCTTTCACTCCACCGCAGCCTAGTAGTTCACTCCTTGACTTTGGAATTGGGGGACTACTATTCGAGCGGTGCCCTAGCTGGCCAGAGATGCCACATGGGTGACTCCATAGCTGACACCTTCTTATAACGTGAGTGCACTACCACCTACAAGTGTGCATAACTACGTCATCAGTTAGGAAAATCTACTAAGTTCCTCAGCCAAGCACTTCAAGAGTTCTTCCACTCCACCATGGCCTAGTAGTTCACTCATTGACTTCGAAATTGGGATTGGTGTTTGAGTTGTGCCCTAGTTGGCCAAAACTGCTATGCGAGCGCCTCCATAGCCAATGTCCTCGGACCACATCAGTGCACTACTCACTTACAAGTGTGGATAATTACGTCACTGAAGACTTTGGAGAGAAGCAGAGTCCCGCATGAACAAGGATAAGCATTGTCTCCCAATGGTAAGCGCCCTTGTCGGGGAAGGTGAAGCTTCCCGAAAACCTTAGTGGGTGGTTTCATCCCAATAACCTTGCAAGGAGAGTGCCCGGGTACAACTTGGACACTCAATTATTTAAAGACGTCTCCCCTTCAACTCTTTAACTCTCTACATTCTTTAGCCCTTTTGTTCTTTTATTATTCTCCTTGGCTCAACCAGCTCATCCTCTATAGCTCGGCCCGATTGATTTCATCATCCTTTCACCTCGGCTTCATCCAATTAGCAGGATTCTTTGATATGTATTTGGTTTAACACACTTTGGATCAGACAACAACATCACTTGGCAAATCAAGGGGATTAGTTGAGCACGCAAAAAAATGAAAATGGAAGATGACAGATCGGTACGCATCCCTTTTGAAGAATGGTTTATGTTCATATGCAGGTAGAAACCTTTTTGTCTTGCTTAAAAGTTCAAATTAAAATGGTTAGTAAAAGTAACTAATTTAACAATTAGATAAAGAAAAACATATAAATGAAACAACCAAATTTTGATGAATTGCCTCATGCACCCCATCCTAAACTAAAATACATTAATGAAACAATTACATGAGCAATTAGTAAAATTAATCAATCTAACAATTACATGGACCATATATGCATAAACTAGAATACATAAATGAAACAATATAATTTTGATGAATTGGCTACATCAAGCATTCTATCTCATGCCATAGTCATGCACACCGATAGAAGAAGATTTCATGAGAGTTGTATTAATCCCTTCAAATTCGATACAAAAGAGATGGATAAAGGGGAATATGAAGGCAGCAATAGATGCCAAGGGTATTAGTATAATAAAGACACTCCTCTCCGCCTCCCTTCCTCAAGACCGGTTCAATTAGTGCAAGTTCATGCTCACACCATTTAAATAGCCTCTTGCAATCTTGTATTGAGAATATTTTCCCATGAAATAAAATATATAAGTATGGAGGTATTTCCAATACAAGGCTGTAAAGGTTGTTCGAACGGTCATTGCTCTGATCGAACCCAAACTCATCCCCTTCCTTTCCATCTTTTCCTGAAGTGACAATCCTCCTCCTCTCCTATCTGCTTCTCTCTCTCTCCCGAAAACCAGAAAGGCTGACATAATCTCCTTGCATTTCGTCCAACTACTGCACTGGACCAATATTTTCTTGCTGCCAAGCTCAACAGTTCAATGGAACCAACTGAATCCGAGGTAAACGGGATTTGATCTGGTAAAATTAAATATACCATGAAAAAATATCAACTGTACACTAGGAGAAGTAAAAGCAACCTGAAGGCATGAACATTGCTCCCCAAACACACACCTAACTTAAGAAGTGAGTAAGCTGATGGCCTTCTACTCCAATAAGGATATTAGTTTTTTCGCTATTCAAATCCAAAATAAAACAGCTAGCTAATCTAACATTAACAGACCCTATATCAGGCTTAAAAAAATCAAGGTGTATGTCAAATTTCATTACCACATACAAACTGTAAACACCGAGAGGACACAAAAAACATGAACACACACATATCTATATGTATGTATGTATGTATGCATGTATGTATGTATGTACGTATGTACGTATAAGTAAGAGAAAAGGACAAGTAAAAGGCCAAACCAGCACACAGTGCAGTTAGAAAAGAGCGTACCTCATACCGACGTTACGGCACATATCAACCATGTATTGGGAACATCTCCCCGTGAAAACAACACACAAGTATGGGAGATGTTCCCTATGTGTGGTTGAGACTTTGGTGGTGGTGGTGGTGATATCTCAGGAACTTGTAGTGAATTTGAGCACCGGGTACAAAGTCTTTAAACAGCCTAACTTTTCAGTTCACACCTAATTTTTTCTCGTTGGAAAATGGATAAAAAGATTAGTTCCGAGGGAAACTTTTTGATTTTTCTCAAGGGTACGTAGTAATCTCCTCAATGTGGTGTGTTTGGAGTTCTTTTTATAGACTCCGGCCAATTGAACCCTGGGTGTTCTAAAAATAGGGAGCAGCCCTATTCTTCCTCTTAGAAATTGGGGGGGGATTCCTCCTGGATGAGACACTTGTCCTTGCACTTGAGACTTTTTCTCAACCAAATAAATGTTATAGTGGACCAAGTTCAAAAGAGATAATCCAAAACAGATATATAATAATAATAATAATAATAAAGATTTTTCAAATGCTGTTCCACAGTAATCTATCTTCAATAAACATAAAGATTTGGTTAGTATATAAACTCTTGTTTTTTTTTTTATTGTAACTTTTTTTATATTTATATTTAAAAGGATAAATTTCATAGATTGTATATAGGATCAATTTGGTTAAAAATACTTGTTTATTTTTATCAACATAATCGTTTTTATCAAGGTTATGTTATCGAAGATAAAGTTTCAAGTTATTATTATCAAAGGTAATTATAGATCTCAAAGTATAATCGTGCAAAACCTGATTGTTAAATAGTTTTGGATCTGCAAACTGCAATATGAAACCACTTATTAATCAGCTTAGGACTAGTATGGTTTCGAATTGGACCCAATCCATTGATAGCTCCAAATTTACCATGCAACCATTTCTTTGCAATCTGCATGGAGGAGACCATCTTTTATTAAAGGATAAATTGTTTATACCTCTCCTACGTTTTTCGAGAAATGATACATAAGGTTCAAAGTACTGATAGGTATCAAATGATACTAGCATAAGGGTATGTACTATGCACGTGTCCAAGTAAAAGGTAAAAGATATAAATTGATATTATATTATTAAATTCATGACTTGCACCAAACTAATAAGTGAGGATCCGCTTTACAATAGTAAAGATGTATTGATTGGACTTGAGGTAAAATCTATGGTCTATGTACCAGCCGCACGGTGAAGTGAAGTGAAAAACCTGAACCAGTGATAAAGCATACAACTAACGTTTTTAATGTTGTTAAAGTCTTGATGATAAGTATACATTGTGAAAAGAGAAAATATATTTTGTGAAATGTAAATCAAATAACATGCATCAAAAATGTAAATCATAAACAACCTCTGGATATCGTGTCTGCAGCTAACCACACTTCCTATAAAGGCAAAAATTAGTCATCCCAAGAGCAGAACTGAACTTTTTCAAATAATTGAGACAGAGGCCGCGGTCGTTTCAATGATAATGGAGGTAGAGGTCGTGGTTGTTCCACCATTATTTGTCAAGTTTGCAACACCCCTAGGCATAGAGCACTAAAATATTGATGATAGTATGATCTCAACTTTAACAATGTACAAACTGAAGAATTTACACCCACTACTTATCATGGAGGGTTATCTTCAAACTTTGATCCTACATGGTACCTGGACTTTGGTGTCACACATTACATGACGCTAGATGCTAACAATCTACGAAGTCAATACAAATATGGTGGTTCGGATCAGGTGAATGTAGGCAACAGAAAGGTCTGCCAATTGCCCACATCGGTTCTTCTACTATCTCTTACAATTCTCATTTGTTTCAATTGAATGATTTAATGCATATTCCTACTATTTCCAAAAATTTGTTATCTGCTAGCAAGTTTACTTACGATAGTGATATATATTTTGAATTCCATCATGATTACATTGTTTTGAAGAATCATACAGTGAGAACAACACTGTGAGGACCTAGTAGAGACGGGCTTTACTTCTTCTCGAGTAGTGTCAACATCAAGAACACTTTTCCAGCTACTTTTGTTAGTGAACACACTACTATAAATGGTTGGCATCAATTATTGGGTCATCCTGCCCTTCGTGTGGTGAGGCAAGTGTTAGCACCCAATTTTTGCTCAGCTCCTTTGCCTTATGTCTTTTCAAAACCTTAAATTAACTCACCCATTCAATTTTAACTGTAAATTCCCTCATTTCCTTACGAAACTAGCAATATTCCAAGTTGAAACCTTAATTTTAACTAAATCTTCCAATCCAAATCTCTGATCCAAGATCCATCTTTTTCATCAAATCCGAGATGATTAATAATGATTACTCACCAAATTTCACCTCAAGATTCCCTCATTTAACCCACCATCAAGCTAAGATTCTATTTTGGTAAATCTCATTAATTAAAGCACATCGTGCCATGGATCTCCATCATCCCAGATTTATTTGACTAATTAGACTTCACCAGAGACCCAAAATACCCCATTACATTAATTTTTGTGGTCTAATTCCTCCATCTTTCCTAATCTCGTCCCTAATTCATAGCTAAGTCTAAGAAACACCAAAATATCTATTTTCTACCATCCAAGAACATTTAGAGCCGAACTACCAATGAGGATCACCCTCAACATGCATTTCAGAGTCTGTCTTAGCTGCTGGAATTTGTCTGTCAATGCTACACTTGAGAGGTATCCCTCTCAGCTCATCTTGTTATTGTTTTTTCTTGATTTTTATTAATCTTATCTGATTTTTAGGTCATTGCTTGCTTATTGTTGTGGTAAGGTTGAAGAAATTTAAGGTTCATGGAAGGATTCTTTAGTTTTTTGAGCCATGGTACTTAAGGGAGAGAGAGGAGAGGGGTTTGGGAAATTCAGTACCCACTCCCTGAAAACATCTCCATTAAGCCATAGTTGACATTTTTCTTTGAAGCAATTGTTTTCCATGAACTTTATAGTCCTTCAGCCCTTCCTTATGTTCTAGTCTTGTTTGTTGGTTGTTTTTTTTTTTTTTTTTGTCTTGTTTTTCTTCACTTTAATACATGTTTTCAGATCTGAAATGAACCATGTTAAGGCTTGTTTAAATCCCAATTCAGATATTGTTTTGTTCTCTTTTCTTTTACAAATTGTTTTTGGTTGTTTTTGACTTGTTTTCCCTCTCTTTAATGTGCATTTTCAGATATAAAATGATGTGTATAATTGATTGTTTAGGTCCTAGTTCAATTGGTGTAGATGGTTATATTAGTGGTTTCTTAAAACTTGTTTGCTTTGATTATGGAGGTGCCTTACATAGGATCTCTTTTGTCATTTTACAAATGCTGTAATCAAGTGGCTGAATTGAATTTCCTTTTTTATTTTCCATTTCTTAGTTTCTTACGTTTGTTGAGAACTAAAGCATTGGGCATGTGTTGATATTATCTTGCCATTAAACATGCTGATTTGAACTTGTACATGCTTGAACAATATTATATCCATTAGGAGATTTTAGCATGCTATTATTTCTTTTTCTTTTTTTTTTTGTTTCTCCTTGCTACACTTTACTTTTTTTATGCTCCTTCATTGACGGATGCCTTTAGGATGATGCTTAACATAAGAAGGAGAGGTAAGTGCCTTTGTTCTCTACGTCATTTGATTCCCATGGGTTGTGGACATACTAAGAGAACTATTGCATGTTTAGGTGATGAAAATTCAGCAAAGATTAGATTTTGTTTCAAGGTTCTTGAAAGCTGGGAATGTTAGGACAACAATTTGATTGTGTGTAGGATCAAGTAGCAAGCTAAAATATATTGTTTGTATTGAGTTTGAAGTCATTGAATGATAGAAATAATGGTCTTTAGGTTTATGTCAATGCTGAAATGTAGTTTCTATGTTGAAACATGTTCAAAGCATTGTTGTAGGAGTAATGATCATGCTGAAACCTCACTTCTCTTATGAATTCTTAGGTTCATGAGGTTAATCTCTAGGCTGAAATGAATAGTACTTTGTTTGTATGTGAAATAAATTGGATGTTTATGAGATCTTTCTTTAACTTAAGAGTCAAGTAGAGGTTTTGTTTGAAAGAAAAATTAAATGCCTGCAATCTGATTGGGGAGGAGAATATCAATGTGTTTCAACCTTTTTGGTTGCTCATGGCATCACCCACCAACTTGCTTGCCCTCACACTCATGAACAGAACGATGCTGCTGAACAGAAACATAAACACATCATCGAGTCTACCCTGTTTCTACTGGCTCCCTCAAATCTCCCTTATTCCTTTTGGGACAATGCTACCTCCTCTATTGTCTACTTGATTAATCGACTTCCTACATCACTGTTACAAGGTGCTTCCCCCTTTACCACCCTATTTGGTAAGACACCTGAATATAATCTACTTCCCTTTACATGTCTCTTCGGTGCATATTCGTCAACTACAGTGACTCCCACTAAGGATATAAATGCTTACATCCTTCCTCTAGTTGATTATACATTGCACATCATGTGGTGTTCGATTAGAGCTCATTCTTTGGAATATCTTCTCCTCCGGCTGCTCCACCGAATCATACCAGTGTGACTATTCATGTGTCTCCATCTACGTAGGTAACACAACCAGCTGATCCGCTGGATCCATTACGATCCAATGGTGTATGTCGATACCCAGTTCCTAGAGCTCTCTTAGCCGCTTTGACAGATATTGAACCTTCCTACTTCTCTAAGGCATATAAGGATCTTGCCTGGCGTGAAGCTATGTCCCATGAATTCAACGCTCTTGTAGATAACAATACTTGGACGCTCGTCCCATACTAATCACACTTGAATGTCATCGGCACCAAATGGGTTTACAAAGTAAAATGACGGGTTGACGGCTCTGTTGATTGTTACAAAGTTTGTCTCATTGAACAAGGGTTCAACCAGGTTTCAGGCATTGATTTCATTTACACCTTTAGTCTGGTGGTTAAACTAGTCACCATTCACACTATTCTTACTCTCACAATTTCTCTTGGTTGGCCACTTCGGCAATTGGACTTTGATAATGCTTTCCTAAATGGCTATGTGTTATAGGAAATCTATGTTCGTCAACCTAAGGGCTTTGGAGATCTGGCTTCCCCCTCTTATGTTTGCAAACTGTTTTCTTGGTGCTAAGATGGTGTGATTCCAGAACAGAGAAAAGAAAAGAAGGAGAAGGGAGAAGAGAGAAAAGAGAGAAGAGAGACAAAATTAAAAGAGGCAAAATTCAACTGGCGGCACTAGTTTATTTTGGTATATATACTAGGGCGACCATAGATAAAAAAAATAAAGGAGAAAATTACAAAGGTGCCCTTGCGGCATTAAACTTAAAATAAAACTAAGTTATTTCAACACTCCCCCTCAAGTTGGGACGTAGATATCAATAATGACCAACTTGTCACATAAATCATCATGCTGTGAGTGATGTAAGCCTTTTGTAAATATATGTACTAGTTATTCTTTGGAACTCACATATGAGGTGCATAGTTCTCCATTAACAATTTTCCCCCTAATGAAGTGTTTGTCAACCTCTATATGCTTAGTTCTATCATGAAGAACTGGTTTGGCTGCAATATTAATGTCTGTTATCACAATACAAGGACATAGGACCATCAACAGGAAAACCCAGTTCACTCAACAGATTCTTTATTGACATGTCTTCAGCCACCCCATGGAACATTGCTCTATATTCAGCTTCTGCACTAGACCTAGCCACCACATTTTGTTTCTTGCTTCTCCATGTGACTAGGTTTCCTCCCACAAAGAAACAATACCCACTAGTAGGCTTTCTATCATCAACTGATCCAGCCAATCAACATCTATATATACTTCAATCTTCAAATGACCATTCTTTTGGTATAACAAACCAGCTCCAGGAAACCTCTTTAGGTATATAAGTATTCTTTCTGTTGCCTCTAAGTGTGTGGTCTTAGGAACATACATGAACTAACTAAGAACACTTACTGCATAAGCAATGCCTGACCTGGTCATGGATAAATACAGGAGCCTTCCCACAAGTCTCTGGAATTGTTTTACATCTTTGAAAACTTCACCACAACAGTCACCCAGTCTGTGATTTGGATCAATGGGAGAGTTAGCTGGCTTAACCCTAGTTTTCATGTATCCTATAATAGATATAGGATTTATTTCCTTTAAGAAATGAAGATCGCCTTTTGAGAGCGGCCTACTTCAATTCCAAGGAAATATCGAAGGGGACCTAGATCCTTCACCTCAAATTTAGTGGCTAAGAAATCTTTTAGTCTTTGAATTTCAACCTTCCAGTCACCTGTGATCACTATGTCGTCAACATACACTATCAAGGCTGCAAACTTTCCTTCCCCTCTTTTCACAAATAGAGTATGGTCAGTTTGACATTGTTTGTAGCCAATCTATTGTATAGCTAGATGAAACTTGCTGAACCAGGCTCTCGATGTTTGCTTCAAACCATACAAAGACTTCCTTAGTCTGCACACTTTCTACTCTTTGCCTAGAGCACTAAAGCCAAGAGGTTGAACCATGTATACCTCTTCCTCAAGGTCTCCATTCAAAAATGAATTTTTAATGACTAGCTGATGAATATCCCAATCAAGATTTGCCGCAAGGGAGAAAATGACTCTAATGGAGTTCACCTTGGCTATTGGGGTAAAGGTCTCTACATAATCTACACCATATACTTGGGTAAACCCTTTTGCCACCAACCTAGCCTTGTACCTTTCTATCATACCATCAGCTTTGTGTTTCACTATGAACACCCACTTTCACCCTATCGGTTCCTTACCCTTACGAAGATCCACTAATTCCCATGTACTATTTTTATGTAGGGCATTTATTCTTCTTTCATTACATCTATCCATTCAGGTACTAAGAGAGCTTCTGCCACATTTTTTGGGATAGGGACACTGTCAATAGAAGAAATAAAAGCACGAAAGGAGAGTGAGATGTTCTCATAGGTAACAAAATGGGTAATAGGATACTTGGTGGTACAAGACCTAACTTCCTTTTTACAATAGGAATGTCAAGGTCATCACCAGATGGAATTTCTATGGCAAGAGGATCAGGAACATCAATAGGGATGATAGTACCTGGTTGGATATGATCTATCCCCAGTGAATTTGATGATGTTAACGGTATGGTTTCAAGTTGCTCCACAGCTCTCGAATTTAGCTGGCCCTTGTGATGACAAAAAACATGGAATGGATGAGGGTCAGGCAAAGGAGGAAGAACCTGAATCTGAATTGATTTCTCCTCCACCTTACTCTCCCTCTAAGGAGAAGCCGGGAAAAAATGCTCACTTTCAAAGACACATCCATAGAGACATAGTACTTCTTAGAAATGGGGTCAAAGCATCGATAGCCTTTTTAGGAAGAAGGATAACCCAAGAAGACACAAGGAATGGTATGAGGATCAAGTTTTCTACGAGTAGGAGAAATGTCATGGATAAAACAATGACAACCAAACACACGAATAAGAATAGAAAAGATTGGAGCCATGGGAAAAAGAAGCTGATGGGGGGCCTTGTACCCAAACAAGCGAGATGGCATACGGTTGATGAGATAGGCAGCACACAACACAACATCCAACCAGAAATGTTTAGAAGCATTCATGTGTATAAGTAACCTACGAGCAACTTCAAGGATATGACGGTTCTTTCTTTCAGCAACACCATTTTGCTGGGGGGGGGGGGGGTTCTAGCACAAGAGCTACGGTGTATGGATCTGCACGAGGCAAAGAACTTCGTGAGATTACTATGGAAATATTCTTTGGCATTGTCTAATTAGAAAATTTGGATTTCCATTTGAAACCGAGTGAATATCAAGCATTGGAAATTCTAATGATTTTTAGTACTTCATCTCTGGATTGCATTGGATACACTCATGTATATCGGGAGTAATCATCAATAAGTGTAATGAAATATCTATAGCCATACTCAGTTGCTAAAGTAACAAGGCCCCAGACATCAAAATACACAATATGGAAAAGAAAATTAGATTTATTATTTCTTGAAGTAAAGTGATTTCTACAATGTTTGCTTAACGGACAAGTTTGACATGTGAAATCCGATACTGAAACTGATTTAAATAAATACGATAACAAAACTTTCATTGACTCAAAAGATAAATGACCCAAACAACTGTGCCATAAAAGGACTTGACTCTTATTAGACAGACACTTAGACTCAATAACCGCAAGGCAAGCTTTATTCTCTAAAATGTAAAGACCATCTACCATACAACCTCTACCAATCATCTTCCCCAAGGCCAAATCCTGTATCATACAAGAGGAAGGAAAAAATGTTACTGAGCAATTCAACAAATTTGTTATACTACTAATAGAGAACAAATTTATGGGCAGTTTAGGAACATGTAGAACATCAGAGAAGGTGAGTCCAAGAGGAAGGGAGATAGTTCCTTGACCAGCTACAATGGAGAAAGAACCATCAACAAGTTTCACCTTGTTCCGACCAGATAATAAATGACAAGATTGAAAACAATTGGACTTACCTGTCATATGGTTTGAGGCTCCAGAGTTTATTATCCAAGGGGAGTTTGAGGGATGAGAGGGCACATGGAAAGTTGTGGCAAAATTATCGTTACTTGATGTGGACGCAAAGGAAGTCGAGGGTGGAGAAGCAGAATCCATCTGGTGGATTGCCCTCCCATACAACTCTAAATGGTCAAGGAAAGAATTAATGATATCTTCCCTCGGATCAGTCCCGGAAGAACTCCTAGTGGTGGTAGATGATTGAGGCTCTTGAGAGGCTAAATTTGCTGCATTAAACTTTCTCTGACCTTCCTGTCCTGGCTTCTTATTCTGATCCGGCATTTTACTCATTTTCTGAGCCCACTATGGCTTCCCATGAAGTTCCCAACATGTCTCCCGAGTATGCCTAAACTTTTAACAATGTGTACACCATAACTAATCTTTGTCATTGCCTTTCTTCTTGAAGTCACTCTTCGTGAAGGACTTTCCACCACCCGTAGCAACACTCCCTTTACCTGCTAAAGCCATATGCTCCCCCTTAGGATTATTCATCACATTCTGTCTGCTCTCTTCTGACTGTAGTAGAGCATATACTTCTTGTACGGATGGGAGGTCTTTACTCCCCAATATCTGAACCTCGATAGATTCATATATAAGATTTAGCCCTAGGAGAAAGGCAAACACTCTTTGCTGTGAAACCAAAGACTTGTATGCTTTGGCATCTGCATCACACTTCCAGTCTATATTTTGATAGTGATCGAGTTCCAAACAGAAGTCAGGTCTGAATAGTAGGCGGAGAGACTCCTCTCCCCCTGTTTACAAGTTGAGGAGGCAACCTGCAACTGATATATTTTAGCATAATTTTGTTGTTCGGAGTATGTAGATTGTGCTTGCTCCCATATCTCATGAGTTGTTTCTGACCACATGAAGGTCTTTTTCACTTGTGGTAGCATAGACAATAACAGCCATGACATCACCATGTTGTTTTCCTGGTCCCACCTATTATGTTCCACACCACTAGACTGGGGTTTTCTAATTCTGTCCTGCCTTTCCCCTTGCAGTTATGTAAAGTTTGATTCCCCTTATCCATTCTAGGTAATTAAGGCCATCAAAGGGAATCACAGCCATGGGAAAACTCATGTCAAAACCTCCACTCATCCCACTCTGACTAGAGGTAACACCAGAAATACCAAAATCTTTTAAAGCCATAAAAGCTAAATCTGATCAGTCACAAACCAGCTAGAGAACAAGTTTTTTAATTCAGTTCAGACCCACAGTACAGTCAAAAATAGGTTGCAGTTCAGCTACACTTTTGATCAAGTTTCCACTTCAGCTACACTTCTGGACACAAGAAAAAACTTGTTCTCACTCAAGGAAATCACAGCTGGTCCCACACCATTATTGCTCTCTGATTTCAGCCCTACTGAACCCTTTCAGACTGATCACACACCATTCCAGATGTGTAGGGAGTATAAAAAAAAACAGATCTAACCATTCTCTCCAGCAACAAAACAACTTTCACATAGTAACTTAGCTTCCATATGAGTAGAAGAAGAAAAAAAATCTACTGTCACAACAGTTACAGATCTGTAACCTTGAAGTAATAACATTTTTCTGGGCAAAAAAGGGATCACTCTATCCACATACAATGAGAGAAAATACTCTCACACTAGTCGCAGGTCATTAGACCCACATAACCCATACATTTGAGTACAAAAAAGGATCAGTTTGATCCATAAACTGAGGAAGAAAAAACTAAAAAAGAAAAACTCACAACATTTGACTTTTTTTCTTTCTAATAGTTTCTAGGATCATGACCAAGAAAAAGGAACAGTCTTGCAGTGAGCTTCCTTACACGTCCACTAGAGATCTTGTTCTTTGGTTCAACCACCAATAGACAGAAAAGGAAAGAAGTGTCGCCCTGGTCCTAAGGTTGGATCTGTCGCTCTTATACCATGTTTTCTTGGTGCTGAGATGGTGTGATTCTAGAACAGAGAGAAGAGAGACAAAATTGAAAGAGGAAAAAATCAATTGGCGGCGTCAGTTTATTTTGGTATATATACTAGTTTGACCATACATAAAAAATAAAGGAGAAAATTACAAAGGTGCCCTTGTAGCACTAAACTTGAAATAAAACTAAATTATTTCAACACAAACTTAACAAGGCTCTTTATGGTCATCGATAGGCCGTGTGGTACTCTTTCCTCAGCACTCATCTTGTTCAACTTGGTTTTCACATATCAACAGTCATTCTATACATGTTGGTCTATGTCGATGACATCCTTCTCATTGGCTCATCCTCTTCTGTTCTTGATGACCTAGTTATCACACTGGGTCATATCTTCTTAAAGGGTCTTGGTCCGGCTCGATACTTCCTTGGCATGGAGATTACACCACAGTCCTGTGGCATTGTTCTTACTCAACAATGATACATCTTGGATCTCTTGCATCGCATCAACTTGATTGAAGCTAAACCTCTTACTTCTCCTATGGTTGTCACTACTAAGCTCTCCAAGTTTAGTGGTGACCCTCTGCCTGATCCTTCTAAGTATCAAAGCATTGTTGGCACTCTTCTCAGTTTCTCCACTCCCTAACAATAGAACACTGGACTGCTGTCAAGTGGATACTTCGACACCTTAAGCATACTGCTAATCATGGTTTGCATTTTTACTCTACACTGACTCCACTAACCCTTCAAGCCTTTTTTGATGTTGATTAGGCTAATTGTCCTAATGACAAATGCCCTACTGGAGGCTATCTCATTTATCTAGCCCACAATCTAGTTGCTTGGAGTTCTAAGAAGCAAGCCACCAATGCTCGCTCCAGCACGGAGTCTGAATTTTGAGCTTGCGCAAATGTCAATCAAGCTTCTTTGGATACATTCCTTATTACTTGATCTAAAGCAACCTCCTGTTTGCATTCCTATGGTTTGGTGTGACAACATTGGATCCATGCTCTTACTAGACATATTGAAGTTGATTTCCATTTCTTACGAGATCTTATTCTCAAGCGCTTTCTCTATTCAGTTTATTTCCTCAACTGATCAAGTGGTTGATCTACTTACTAAATCACTCAATGGAGCTCAATTTAATTCTCTTAGATCCAAGCTTATTGTCCTTCTTGGACATTTCACTTGAGGGGGCGTTTAGAGACATGCGATAGACTTCATGTTAAAGTCCATCGCATGATCCTTACATGCGATGAACTTTTACTTAAGGTCTAATCACTTCCTTATCCCGATAGACTCTATCTGATAGAGTTTTATTGTAACTTAAATTAATATCTTAACCTTGAGTGTTGTACACAAACTCTAACTCTAACAATTGTATTGTACTCAATCTTTATCTGGCCATCTATTAATAGATCAAGGTTTAATTAAATCATCATCGAACCATTTACCCATTGACTTTGAACTTCTTTCTACAGTTCTTTCTTTCCTTAACTCTCAGATCATCCAGTTTTCAATTCTCTATGGAACCGGACCAGCTCGTTGAAGGAAGCAGAAGCACGACAGAAACTGTTTCCTTCTCCATCTTCCTTGTCGCTCTTTTAAAATACCACACAGTAGCTCCAATCCCTACAACAGAGACAAAAACTGTAGACATCATCCTGCATTGATAATTGACACAATAGTCACCATGGCCATCACAACAACAAAAACCAAAGTAGAACATAACACCCCTTTATAATCTATCTTACAAGCAATTACTCCCACCTTTGCACTATACCAAAAACTGCCATCATCTGTGATATGGAAAATATATGCATTAGTATTGAGATTATGAAAGGCACAAAGCATTTCAAGCCACTCTCTTAAAGGATTCAAACTTCAATTTCCATCAAGCAAACCCAAAATTGAACTTAAAGCTTTTGGTAAGGTATGGGTGACTAAAGAAAACAATATTGATGGTTATAACGTCTGGTTGAGGGCTTGTTACAGAGGTTCAGCATTAAATCAATAGCCATGCATGTTAACATATTTGAATAGAAAGTGGTTGCATTTCCTTCCTCGCAGAGACGCAAGAAACTGTGTGTCCCAGTACCAAATCTGCATGTCCCTCCGCCCCTGGAATTATCTTGGCACTAAAGTTAATGAATGGTCACCGGAATATCAAAATCTATCTGGATTCCATACTCAGGGATTTGATCATAACACTGTGATAGAAAAGCTGCAAGTGGAGGGTCTGATTTTATTGATCCAATGAAGGGATCCGTTGAAGAACATCCCTTCCAGCCAACCACCATAGCCAATTTCAGGAGGGGTTTTTAATTCTCTCCATGAGCTTTCACTGAGAGTAATGATCTCACTCTTGAACTAATACATGTCCTGAATTATGTCTTCCCCTCCACGAGCCACTTATTCCCTTCCAACATTCTCACCATTGGCTTCTACAAGTTCTTCCATCATAAGGAAGACTAGGTTTCAACCTCATTGGGCAAGGTGCCACCGGAGAAACGAAGTACCAGAAAGAAACCTCTCACATTCTTGAACCCCTGGGAATGGCAATGGGTAGGGTACTTGTGCAAATTGCCGTACCCATTCCCAAACCCGCCTATGTATCCCTGATTCCAAACCCATCTATCTTTTCCTCTCAATTTCCCAAATGTGTCCCATTCCAAACCCATTAAAACCGTCCTGACCCATCAACCCATCCCACCTGTTAAACCCCTTGACCAAACGTTTTCTACGAAAAAAATTTCTTAATGCTTATAGTGTAACTTGAACCCGGATTAATTAATGATAGCACCAAATCTCTTAACACTACTTTAAGCCACTAAGTCATCTTGCCTTTTTGTTATTTAATGAAATAAAATAGATTTTATTAACTTTTTTGTTCATCAAAACAATGAATACATGTATATGATTAACAATTCCAACTAAAAATTAAAAGAAATAATATTTAAAATTAGCATTTTATAACTAAATGAAATAAGCAATCTATCAAATCCAAATTTACATTAAATGATGATTTTAATCCCAAGAAATTTATACAAATAAAATATTGATAATAGAATAATTATCTTAGTACTTAAAATTTATAAATTTGTGGATCATATATAATATAATAGGTTCATATTTATGCATCCTGGGTATCGGGTATCAGATACCCTAAAGTCAAAACCCAAACCCTATAGGGTTTTTATCTAAAATCCCAAACCCTATAGGGTTTTGATAAACTGGTCCTATTAGGGTCAGGATGGGTCGGATACCCGAAAATTCCCGTGAAATTCCCTTCCCATCTCCATCCATGAAGACCTTAATAAAACCTCCCCGCACTCACACTACCATGGCACCTTCCTTGGAAACACCTAGTTTCACCATTCAAAGTTGGAAGGCTAATACTCTAAAAAAATTGTTTCGTTCATATTAATATTATGTATTCGTTCATATTAAACAAAAATATGTGTGATAGATAATAATTAATTTTATCAATGATAATATAATTTGAATTAAAAATTAAACTAACTTAAAAAGAATATTATTTTTGCGTCTAATAAATGGTCAATGGTCCATTTGAAGTAAATTAGATGGGCTTAACTCGAGCTCAAATGGGCCTAGCTAGTAATTTTATATAGGCTAGCTTCGATTTTTGGTCCTCGACTTGGGCCTAAGCCTATGTTTAAAAGTTTAGGCTTTTTTTATTTTTTAGGTTGGGCCCAAGCCTATCCATTAGGTAGTTAAAGTCGAGCTTGTTTATATACATACAATTGTAAATACATATATAGCACACATTTGTATACATGCATGCATATACAATTATACACATAAATTTTATGATAAATTTTGTCATGGGGCTAAGTCATAGACCGAAGTCCAAGACTAACCCAAGTGCATCAAATTTCAATGCAAGTTGGAGGTTGGGCCCAAGTTGAATAGAATAGGCCTAACTTTGGTTTGAAGCCTTAGGTCCAATGCATAGGGTTGGGCCTAGGTTAAGCTTAAATTCAGCCCAACCTACTTGACTTACACCATAATGGTCCAATAGTTTGGGTAAGTGGTTATTAGTTAATCAATGATGTCATAATTAAATAATAAAAATGAAAAAAATGGATAAACACAAAAAGATTAAAAAATACATAAAATTTATAGAAAATTTTGAGATATCTAAGATATTATAAACTTATCATGTGTCAAACAAAAATAAGTGCGATAAACAAAATTTATTTTTAAAGTTGCCCAAAAATGAGATTGCTTTTTTTTTCAAGTCAAATATAGAAATACAAAAACTCAAAAAATAGATAGAAATAAAAAATATAGAAAACACAAAAAAAAATGTCTATAAGTTTGTGCACATCTCTACTATCATATGTTTATCATATTAAATAAAAAAAATATGATAAATAAGAAGTATCTTTGTTAACAATGAAAATGAAATATAAAATTTAAATACACGAACACACTGCTTATCCTTTTTAAATGATTCTAATAAAGATATTGAAATTATTAATGTTATCTGAAATTACACATGGGTACATATTTACTAGTTGTTAATAAAACGAATTAAAATTTACTTTGACATTCTGACTAAAATCAATTGAAAGAAAGTTACATGAGATCGACTTGAAAAACTTTAACCAGATCAGATTCCAAGTCGGGCAAAAGATGCACCATTAGAGTCCTAAAAGTTTTCTTAGCCATTTAGGGAAGCTCACTAAGTGACCCAACTATAAAATCTCATCCTTAGTTGGATTAATTTTTCCAATTTTCATGCGTGCTTGTTCCATAAATTAGTGTAATTTAAAATGCAAAAGGTGGGACAAAAGAAAAGTAACTTTCATAGGAAGGAAGGATCCTCGAAACTGAGATTGGATTTCCACTATATACTGTGTTAATATCTGAACATGGCCGTAATTAATGGAAATGCTTTCTCAGATTATATATATTATCAACAACCATGAAACTCTCGTCTCCTCAGGACTTCTTACGGGAAAGAGAAATGAGAAAACTACAAGCTTTAGTTTTGTAAGGCCCCATTTTGGACAAATTAAAAGAGTTCTCTACTGATCTCTCTCTCTCTCTCTCTCTCTCTCTCTCTCTCTAAGCTCTGTGTGTGTGTCATGTGCTGCCTCTATAGTCTCCATGTGGGCTTTCATCTTCACAAGAGCACGTTCATACCCTAATAAAAAAGAGAACCATAGACAGTTAATTATAAGTAATGATCCATAGCCAGATTTCCCTGTAGCAAATCCATGTATTCCCGGAATGTTGTAGTAAGCGGCAAACAAAAACAACCAGAGTCCTGTTGCAGTAATCAATCCCATAGCAGATTCTAGCACTGAAGTAAGTTCAAACGAAACAGAAGCTTCACAGTACAAGGGGGAAAGCACCCCTGAAGAAATTGAAATTCTTTACAGATATATATACAGCAGTACTGAGATTATAAATCAGCAATACAATTATTTAAGAAGCACACAATAACCACGCACCTGAACAATTAAGAAACTATCAACACAGATCCGCTCAGACTGTTAGTTGCTGCTTAGAGCAGATCAATCTGGGTAAATACAGGGAAATATATAGTAGTACTACTGGTGCAATAGCTGGTGAACAAAATGGGATATAATATCTAAACTGGCAGCTCAATTGGATTATTATCTACAACGATGGGTTCTGTATGAGTAAGACTACCAAGTGCAGACAGTGCTTTAAGGATGGCTCCTACAGTTGCTCGATATGCCCATTTCAGTAGCCATCTAAACGTCTTCACCATCAGAAGCAACAAAGGAAAGCCACAGAAGAAATACGCCAACCCACCTAGTTTGCTACGGAGAGAAACTGACCCAAGCAAAGCCAACGCAAAAGCTCCGAAGAAAACACTGGTGCGAGCCAGAGTGCACACTACTGTCTTGATGGACAACCGCGGGATTGACGGAGCTGCTATGGAGGAGCAGAAACAGAGCAGCAAAGCAAGAACAGATACTGTAATGGCTACAGGGTGTGTCTCAAACGGATCCTGCCCTCTAGCTTGGTGTGTCGACGCGATCAGACCTACTATAGTCGACAGGGCATGCCCAAAGATGGCCTCGCTCTTCCACTGATGATTTCGAGCTTGTGCCGGCCGATTGGCACGAGGATGGGGTCGACGGTGACGGCGGCCATGTCCTCTCTGAAGAATCACTGGCATCGATCGATCTCTTGATTATGTCCTTCAGCTTAGATATGGTTCCTAGTGCTGGCTCCGGCATGGCTTGGTTTATACTAGAGCAAAAGAGATTGAAATGAATAAAGAATTTCATTACTACCGACTTCTTCACTTTCCAATTCTGAGTTTTCTAATCCATTAGGATTTCTATAAAGCAACCATTTGAGAACGAAGAGTTAATAAATCAAAAAACCTGTTACATAATAGTTTTGGACGTGTTTTTGCATGCATGTATATAGTTTTAGGATTTTTATATATTATTAATTTTAATTAATAGTGTAAATTACAAAGACGCCTCTTGTATCATGGGGTCAGTGACAATAACCCCCCAGAATGAACTTTCATTTGTAAAAAAGACCACCTTTAACTTTAACTTCGTGAAAAATACCCCGTGCATTGGAAGTTGAGCAACAGATGATAGACTGCATTAAATTTCCATAATATCTACCTGAATTTTCCTTATTTTCTTTTCTTCACCCTCAAATGAAACTGGCTAAAATAACAAGAATCATATCAATGATGTAGAAAAGCAAGTTTTTTTTTTTTTTTTTAATTCTTGTTTCATTTCACTGGCATGCGCATGCCTCTCTTCTCTTAAAGTATAAAAATTATCCAGGCATTTCATCTGAATATTGAATCTAATAAAAATCTGCAAGGATTTATTAGATCAGCCAAGAGAACTTGAATATCTTATTTGAAAAACTAATTGAATCATAAATCATTCAAATAAACAAGAAAAGGATATATAGTCTGAAAATTTTAAAAATCTTAAACGTGTGAATGAAGATATTTTTCAAAGTTAACTAAAAGGAGTATTTGTAGCAAAGTGAAAGTTCAAAAGATTCTTTGCTGCACATGAAAGTTTGGAAGGGGGTAATTGTCACTGACCCTAAATTAAGGGGGGTCTTTATAATTATCCTAATTAATAAATCAAGAAACCTACAAGTCTGAGCAACCCAACAGGCTATCATGTGGGATGCTGGTCATTGGTCATTGGGTAAAGTAGGAGAGAGAGAGATCATCAATTATAAAAGGATTCACTAGATTGGCCATATGGGTTGCCCTCTACACCATAGTCCCCTTGCTCTTGTTAAGGAGTTTGCCGTATTTAGAATACCATCCAAGAGTTATTGCACCTACAACTATAACGTAGAATTTATAATGAGCACGTTACAATAAGGGTCATTTTCCCGAATTTGTTAACTCTATAGATAAATCGGCATAGATTGGGTTAATTAGATATGCCTATAACCAGTGGCGGAGCCATAAATTTTCTTTTGGAGGGGCCAACTTAAACTAGAATAATGAAATAGGGAGTAGAAGAGTAGAAGAGATAGGGTTTCAAGAGAAAAGAGAGATAGGAAGGTTTGGGTTTATTACAGATTTTTTTTTTAAAAAAAAGAAAATAACAAATGTTTTTTAATTTTGGAAGTTGGAGGAGCATTAAAGAGTGATTCTTAACATTTCAGTTCAAGTATTTTTTTGCAAGGACCCAATTTACTACACTTTTTTAACCCAGATTCCACTTACTAGCTATATAAAGATAACTTTGTTAAAAAGTTTGAGGAGCGAAGGACCCCCGCCAATATACTTGGCTCCGCTCATGCCTATAACTGAATTTGATTTAATTTGTCCAGTCAGGATTTCCTACCCATTCTCTACCCACCGTGAATTGGAGTCACACATCTCTATTATGAATTGAGAGATGTGGCTGCAATTCATAGCAGGTAGAGAGTGGGTACGAAATCTAGGCTCTAATTTGCCGATCTTTGTATTTGAACCAAATTCTTATCCATGTGATCAAATTTGAATGTATTGCTATTATTAAAATGAAAATGGCATTGATATTGTATATGATGAGTAAATTAAAATCAATTGAAAGCAACTTAATATGGCTATCAATCATCAAATTATTACTACTTTGGCCCTATTCATTTTTTAGGAATTTACATTCTTAGGTAAGTGCATTTATTCATGTTCTTTTTTGTTTAATTTACCCAAATTTGAGAAGGGTGGATAAGTGATAACTGGGAAAATCAATTTTGTCATAGATCTCTCACATTTCTGAAATAAGAACATGGATAAAATCAATGGAAACCACAATCCCATTGGCCAACTGCCTTTGTATTTACACTAGAAAAGATAAAGAAACACAGGTCAATGCAATTCAAGAATTAGATGAAGAAGCAAAACCAGATAAATAAATTAATGGGCCACGAATTAGTTCACATAACTATATATCAATGATGGAGAGCTCCAAATGTTAATTAGGTTGCAATATAATACACTGGTGTTCTATTTGTTAAGAAGAAAAAGGATAATGAGTTATAAGTTTGGTTCTTCCTCCTATCCCAACTTCCCATGTATTAGTATCCTAACTAGTGACTAGTGAGGAATTGATGATTGTTATTATCAATGTTTTCAGAACCAACTGGACTGGACGGTCAGACAGGAGAAGTTAGGAATCGGTCACCTGACCAGTTTCATTTAATCCCAAAAACGTTACTTGGCCAGAAACCATTGATTTGATCAGTGAGTTGCTGATTTGGGCAATTGAACCATCAAACCGTTCAACCCAAAAACATTTTTTGGCTTTTTTTTTGTTTTTTTTTTTAATTTTTAATTTTTTTTATTTTTTTGTCAGAATGGGCCATCCATTCGGACCAGATGGTTAGACAATTTGACTCGGGAACGGACCCAGAACGCTTCCCTATCCGGTCTGATTTTAAAAACCTTAATTATTATTATTATTATAGTATTGAGTGTTGAGGCCGAGAGAGGAGAGAAAAGGAAAAAGTGGAAGCAACCAACTGATCAAGGGGTGGTTCAACTGATTTCTTAAGACTCAATTTGCAAGAAATACAAATACAAATATGTAGAATACAAATAAATATAAAATACAAGGTTTTTCACTCTATATATTTCCATTTCTACTCTTTTCAAACTGAGC
Organism: Nelumbo nucifera; assembly: GCF_055504915.1. Taxonomy (NCBI): domain Eukaryota; kingdom Viridiplantae; phylum Streptophyta; class Magnoliopsida; order Proteales; family Nelumbonaceae; genus Nelumbo; species Nelumbo nucifera. The sequence goes on from NC_142654.1 coordinate 32,498,625, forward strand.
CTTACTGGTTCGTCCCAGCAGAGGTGGGACTCGACTCCCACTACCACCGACTTTTGGAGTGAGGATTATATGTGAATGTGGAAACTTCGCCAGCAACTCAACGTTCAACATCCCAAATAACAAAAATAAAAGGACTAGTGGAGGCAACACGCTAAATGAGCAACTGCCGAATGACGACTGATGACGAATAACAACCAATAAATTAAGATAATAAGACAACAATGGGGAAGATGATAAGCGGCAAGCACGGGCTAAATATACATGCACTTTGGATAGAAATAGAATAAATGGAGAAGTGATCTACCAAAGAAGTACGATTTGGGTAAATTGAGTGAGGACCGAAGAAGTACGATTTTTAATCAGATGTGGGTTATGAATAAAATATTACAATCATTTAAGCTCAGTTTGGTTGTATTTCTACTCCTTCTTAGGCTGCATTTGGCTAAAATGTAAATAAATTTGCACCAATACAAAACTATCGCAGTGTAAATGATATTTGAATGTAAATTCTGGCTTATTTTTATTTTAAATTTTAGCTTATTTTGTTTGATAATTTGATTACAGTAAAAATGAAGTAAATTAAAATATGAAACAGAATAAAATAAAATTTAAACGAGAATTTGTATTTTTTTCATTTGCACTCCCATGCATTTATACTAGTGCAATGATTGCACTGTGACCCAACACAGCCTTATATAAGCAAATAATAATAATAATAATAACCGCAAGTAAAGAAACAAATTAGGACACCTTCATCATAACAATAACAAGAAGAGCCTCCTTCGCGCCTTCATCTCTCTCCCTCTCTCTCTATGGGTTTCCAAAGTTTTCTATGGGTTTTCAGAGTTTCCCTCTTTCTCAACTCTAATAGAGTCTTCGTTTTAGGGTTTCCTTTGTTATTTATCTTTGTCCACCCTTTGGCGTCCTTCTTCCATCTTTGGTTGTTTTTGGGGTGACTCCCCTCAGGGAGTTACCCCTATCCCCTTTCTTTTCTTCTCCTTCTCCCCCTCTCTTCTCCGTTCTGCTCCGCTTCTCCCTTTCCCTCACTCCTCTCTCTCCTTCTTGATTTTCTTGTTTCACTTCTCATTCTTTCCTCTTACTCATTCTTCTCCTTTATCTTTCTTTTTTTCTTTCTATTCTTTTATGCAGGGATTTTGATACAAGAGGCTAACTCTTCCTTGAAGAATTTGGTGTTGGGTGGTGGCCTTCATCACTTATAGTTCCAATGGTTACAGTTGGAATTCCGAGTGGCTCTAGTTTCAACAGTTATAGTTCTAGCAAGTACAGCAGTTACAATTCCGAGTGGCTCTAGTTTCTTGGTGCAAGTCATATCCCTCACTTTTGGTGGTTGGAGATGCCATCAAGGTGATTCTGCCTCACCTTATGTCAGTTGTAGAAGTTCTTTTTTTTTTTTTCCTTTATCCATAGTCTATATTTTGTTCTTTTTATGGATTTGTATCTGTTCTTTTTTGCTTGGTACTATGATTACTTCCCTGTGTTCAGGCAAGTTTCTTAGTTTGAATGAAATATGATTCTTGCCTTCAAAAAGAAAATATATATATATATATATATAATCTATGTATTGATCGGTCGATAGATAGTTAGATACTAAAGTATATGATTTTTTTTTATTTCATATCATTTTTCAAACAATTAATTAAAGACTCTACTTTTCCCTTTTCAGCCCTCCATTAAATATTAAAAATGATATAGACAGTTAATAATCTAGACAGATAGGTACTAAAGTAGATGATCTTTTAATTTTTCTCAACAATAATCTAAATATTAAAAAACATCCTAAAATCCCTCTCTCTCTATATATAGACAGTTAATAATAAGTTAAGATCCACCGGCAGATTTTCTCATAGTTCCTTGTAGCTAGCTAGGGTGTCAATAGACTGGTTTTGGACTGGACCCGTCCAATCCAAAATCAATTTGAATGGATTGGATGGACCAACAAGATATATTGGATTGGATTAATCCAATCCAAAATATTTATTAGAGTTGATTGGACTTGGCCCGTTCGTAATAAATTCATATTGGATTGGGTTGGATTAAGCCAATATCTGGTCCATTGATAATATAGGTATAAATGAACCGGGTTTGAGTTGAAACTAATTTAAATTAAAACAAATTTGAATAGGACGATCCAAACATTAAATTAGAGCGGTCCAAAATGTCCAAAATAATCATTGAATTCGATTGAACCTTATCCATTTGTAATGGATTCACATTGGACTGGATCAAATTGGACCAAATACAATCCAATTGACACCCCTAAGTTGTAGAAAACCCGACCCATGTATTCCCCCAAAGTAACAAGCGGAAAACAAGACAACCAGTAAAAAGAGAGAAAACTACTTGAAGATTAGAAATTTGGGGTTTTTATAGTTCATTCCACACCCCTAGGGTAGGGTGGAGCTAGGATTTCTAGGGGTGGACTGAATCCTGCCCATGGATTGATACCAATAATTTACAGGCAGGATGCGGTATAGGTAGGGGTGCAAGTCTGGCGGGTTTGGCTGGGTTTATGGTCAGCCCAGGCCCAACCCTAAAATTTGGGCTTAAGGTCCGAGCTTGAGGCCAAGCCTGATTTTTCTAACCCGAGCCCAACTCACCCTGTAATTTGATGCACTCGGGTTGGGCTCGTTCCCGGGCCAGGTTCAAGTTGGGCTCGTTCCCGGGCCAGGTTCGGGTTGGTCAATGAACCCACTCTAAAATTATATATATACAAAAGTATTTATGCAAATATATATACATATATTTATGTATGTAAATATATATGCAAAATATCTATACAAATGTTATATATACAAATATGTATGTATATATATATGTAAATATGTGTGCAATATTTACATATATACACATATATATGTATAAATGTATATAATTGGGTCGGGTTTGGGCTACCTAAGGGCTAGGCCCGAGCCCAACCCGAAAAATAGAAAAGCCCGACTTCTTGGGTCCGAGCCCAGCCCGAGGACCAAAAATCCAAGCCCAACCCGTGTAATATTCCGGTTGGGCCGATTCGGGCTCGGGCTGCCCCCCCCCCACCCTAGTTGCACCACTAGGTTTAGGGGGGGCTACTAGTAGACTAGGAGAGGGCTGCAATTCAGATATCTAAGGTGGATTGTAGTCCACTTATCCTTGCTAGTTAATCCAAGGAAATAGAGTACTGGTGTAAACTAGCTACTGAATAATATGGGATAGAATAACTAAGGGGGTGTTTTGTGGTGTGGATGAGAAATTGGTGGGCGTAGACTGGTTCACCCCACACCCTGTGGTAGGGACCAATTCACACCATACCATAGTCCACAGTTGTTCTAAACTGTAGGCAAACTACGTGGATTGGACCAGTCCACACTCATAGTGGCATTCTGTAGGCGTGGTGTGGACCAGTCCACACTCATAGTGGCATTCTGTAGGCGTGGTGTGGACCAGTCCACACCACACTTTTTGATTTCATGTATCTCATATACATTTTATGAATGATCTATACAATTAATCATAAAAATCTAATTTTTGCATTTTATATGATAAATATATTGAAAAATGCACCAATGAATTAATATTAGCCAATAAATATTAATTTTTTATAAAAACAATAGAAAAATATTTAAAAATTTAAAAAACATATTTTAAATATTTAAAAATATTATTTTATTGATATAAACAATGTTTTAAAAATTGACCTAGAAACAAAACTGTTTTTGGCCATTGGTTTTTGGGGTCAACGGTTTGACCATCCAGTTCAAATGGATAGCTAGTTCTGACAAACAAATTAAAAATAATTAAAAAATAAAAAACGGTCAAAAACCGTCGAACGGGTCAACGGGTTGATGGGTTATTGACCTTTTCAGCGATTTTTGGCTAAACATCGGGTTTGGGGTAAAACAAAACCGGTTGCCTAGACGATTCCTAGGCTGAACGGTCCGACCATTCAGGTCAACGATGGTTCGAAAACCTTGGATAAAAACATTAAAAATTAAAAAATTAAGTAAAATAATTAGTATTTTATTAACACAAATATTAAAATGTGAAACAGATAATAGGGTTTCAGTCTTTCAGGGAGAATGTGAAACAGGGGATCAAAAATAGAATGTGGAGAGGCCCTAACCATGAGTTTTTGCCGTTGATGAGAAATTGGGGTGTGGACAGGACCAGTCCACGATATAGCGTGAACTGGACTCATCCACAACTAGCCGAATAGGTATTCATCCCGTTTTGGTCCCATTCACGAGATGAACACGGTGATGCAGCAGGCAGTTGAATTGAATTATTATCTACAAAGATGTCTTCTGTAAGACGTCCAGATAGTGCTTTAAGGATGGGCAATCGTGGGATTAAAACAGCAGCTATGGAGCAGCAGAAACATAGCAGCAAAGCAAGAATAGGTAGCGTAATCGCTACAGGGTGCGTCTCAAATGGATCTCTGCCCGCTAAGGCAGATCTTTTCACTTTCCAAATCTATGAGTTTTTCTTATCTTTTTCATTTGAAAATGCACCAAAGAAGCAAAGTCGAAACATGCAGGAAATCTTATTAAGGGAATATTCATCAATGTGAATGTGAATGGCTTTATTTTCTAAATCATGACCTAACTATATTTATATATCAATAATCAAATTACTAATTCTTCATATATATACTCTTGAAAAGGAAAAAAGAAATGGGGATTGATGCAACTGGGGTATTAGATGAGCATGACAAACCAGATAAAGGAATTATTAATGGGCCCTGGTTTAGTTGACATAACCATACATATATATAGATGATGGAGATCACTCCATGTGTTAAAGTTGACACGAACAAACACAGACCCTGATTATGGTAATTAAGAAGATAATAAGACAAGGAATATTTGGTCCAATCGCAAGTATTATTAGTGCCTTAATATGTGAGGAATTGATTATTGAGTGTTGAGAGATAGAGGAGGAAATGCCAAGGGAAGCCATTAATGCTTAGTTTTTCGTTTAAAGAAGCAAATCAAGCGGCAGACTGGTCAAGACATAATGTTTTCATTGGTTGTCTGCGATTTAGTTTTAATTTGTTTAAAAAGAGATTCATGCTTGGCTGGCACATGCTAACAGAATTTGGATATAGAAATATGATAGATGTGAATGTGTTCTCTGTCAAAACTTTATTAAATAAATTTTTTTTAATATTTTTTAACGATTGAAGAATGAAGAAGTAGGTTACTTTAAAATCGGAATTCAATTATAATATTAAGCATCGCTATGTCATAGACGATCATCACCAAAAAAAAAAAAAGAAAGTGATGTGAAAAGATCGGAGAAGTGTATCAATTCATCTAATTAAGTAATTGACGTGTTTGGCTCTATATATGGTTTATGTTCACGTGAAGAGTAAATTAATTAAAAGTCATTCCACCATATAAATGGGTACAATGGATGATGGAAGTTCCCTTCCCAAAGTCCATGCCCTTTTGACCATCATCACTAGTCTTATTTTAGATTAATCAGACAAGCATTAACAAAGATATATAGTGCTGAAGAAAAGAAAGCATTTACAATGAGACATTGAGACAAGGAGTTTATGTGGCTTTTGGTCTATGCCTTATAACCACCTCCACTGAATGAACCAAGTGGTCAAACCATTAACTCAAAAACCGGTAGCCAAAACTGTTCAATTTCTAAGTTGTTTTTTAAAACCATGCCATAATGTCATTTTCTCTATAAAAATTGGCTCAAAACGTTGGTGTAAAATTCGCAATTTGCAAGATCCATTTGAATGAAGCAATTCTGCTACTTTAAGGTTTAGGAGATGGTGAGGTGCATTAATTTGCAACCCCTCTTTCAATGGTCAGCACCCAAGGATCATGAAGAGCTGAAATGAGCTCACCATTTTTTACCAAGCACGAGATGTTGGGTTTTAATTCTTGAATTAAGCCACGGGCTTGCTTCCACCATAATGAGCTTTGTCTTCCCTTTTTGCCATGAAGATAGACCAATTAGAAAAATAATTTTCCTTTATGAGTTAACACCATGGACTTGTATTGTAGGAAAGCAAGTGCGGAATCTGCTTGTTGAACATTGTTTTATTCGTGGGTATGTATTGTTTGAAGCCTAACCCACCAGCTGATTTAGGAAGGCCTAGTTATTCCATGAGATAGTGTGTTTTAGACCATGTGAGTTAGCATGCTACCAAAATTTCCTTGAAAGTCTATCCATTTGCAGAAGGAATTTATTAGGGAGAAGAGTAGTTGCCATTGAGTATATTGGCATTGTTTGTATGACTGACTTGACAAGAGTTGTCCTTCCAGCTTGAGAGAGGACTTTGAGCTCCAAGCATTCAACATCGATTGTATGCAGCCCAGCAATTCTTGATGGGAAAGCTGACATTTAGTATTTAATGTTAATTTGGATCCTAGGTACTTTGATCCGCATGGTGGTTTTCTAACTTTCAGGACTTGAAAAAGGAAATTTTGGTGTTGTTTGGGGACATTTCTACTAAACTTCACACTGGATCTATCATAGTTGATCTACTGTCCTTGAAAATTCTTTAAAGGACTTAAGAACTTGGGTGAGAGATTTGACTTGTGTTAAGTCTATTTTGCAAAATATAATGCAATCATCAACAAAAAATGAGTAATTGGAGTTTCCACATAACTCCACTCCTTCTATATTGCCTGAAATGGTTGCTTGATGCAAAAGTTGAGTGAGAGCCTCCATGCCAATGATGAACAAGTAAGGTGATAATGAATCATCCTGTCTGAGTCCTCTTTGAAGATAGAAATGATCATAAGATTGACTGCTCATCTTGATGGCAAAGGAAGAAGTAGAAATGCATTGATGGATTAATCGGCACCACTTACGAGGAAAACTCATTTTCTACAAAACTTGCCAAAGGAACTGTCAACCCATTCTGTCAAAAGCTTTTGATTTAAAGCTATATAACCCTTGCCCTTTTTTGTGTTTCCACAACATGTAGAATCTCCTTGACCAAAAGAATGTTATCCATGATCTATCTATTTTTCAAAAAGCCTGACTAGAAAGGACATATGATATCTTGAAGAATTGACTGCATTCTTGAAACTGAACATTCAGAAATAATCTTGTAAAGAACATTACATAGACTAATTGGCCTAAAGCTTGAGGGGCCCACTAAAATTCGATTTGTTGGTATGAAGACTAGGTTGGTATTATTGATTTCTTTAGGGGCCCACTTGTTAAAAGTGTAGTATGTTGTGTCATGCATGCATTAGATGTAAACACTTATTGCAAGCACATGTCTAAGGTGAACAGTGCATGCTAGAATGATGCAATACAGGATTTGGCCCGAGTAAACATTTACTAGTTTGGCTTCTAATGACCCAAGTCATTTCATATTTACCAAGATAGCATCAATACAAGATTTTTGTATCTATCTATCTTGGTTTGCATTTACCAAATTAGCGTTTAACGGGATTTTCGAATTTGTATTCAATTATGACTTTCTTTTTTAAAGAGATTTAGTATGATTATAATGATTGTTTTATTAGATTAAGAAACTTCCTTGTAGGAAGCATGAGGGTGTAGAGAATTTTATACAAAGAGTAGTTGGGGCAAAGTTAGGGAGCTTTTGTTGATTTTCTCTTAAGTATTTAGTGAAAATTTGTTCTTCTTGTTTATTTCAGGTTTAATTCTTTTCTTTGAAGCTTTTCTAAATGTGATTTGTTTTCCAAACTACACTATTTGTATTAGATTATAAGTTTGATCCTTCTTTTGATCACGGATTCTAAGAAGGAACAAGTGACTCATATCATAGAGCAAGAAGTCAACAACAAAACACAAAAATAGATAGTAGAGTTGAGAAAACGAGTCGATGCACTTGCTCAAGAGTTGAGATCGCTACATTCTCGTTCCAAAACAGGGGACAACGGCTCCAATGCAAGTGCCTCCACTCATTCATTTTCATCATCAAGGCGAGCAACCAAATCGGATGTAATTGCAGATGGTGACTCGAAACGATGGAAAACATGCCTCAAGACAAAGATCCCAATGTTTCATGGAGGTTCTTTCACTTGTTCTTTATCATCATCAAGGTAAGTAACCAAGGTGGTTGTAGTTGCAGGTGGTGAACAAAAACAGTGGGAAACAAATCTTCATATTGACTTCCTAGAGTTTCATAGAGGTATAAATACAAACGAATTCGAATTTGATGACTTTATTAATCGGTTTACTATTGTTAAGGATTGTAATGAAAATCTTACATGGTCATTCTCCTTAACAACATCTATTGAAGAATAGCATATTGATTGGAACAAACCTCCAATCTTTGATAAAGAACCCATTGCTCAAGAGGAATATGTTGTTCTTCACAATGAATTTAAAAATGATGAAGACAATATTTATCATACTAGAGGCTTTGATAACATTGTCTTAATACAAGTCTACGAATATCCATATTGTCAATCATTTTTGCAATCTTTATGATTGGTCAAGAGAAAAAAAACTATAATATTTGAAGATAAAAAAATATGTTTTAGAAGTTGAGAGATGTAATGAAGATATTTCATTTCGTATTGGAGGTTTACACCACCAATTATCTATCAGATGATTAGAAACAAATAAGCGTAGTGGAAATGCAATAATATATGTTGGTGACCTCTTAAGTGGTAACATAAATCCGAGTTTGGGTTCTCTCCAACCTAGGGAGGATGGTGCATTATGAGATTGTTCCACTTACACTACCAATATTAGCCTAAAATGTCTTGAGCAAGTATTTCCCCATCAATTTTAATAAATGAATTATAAACATAAATGCTTCTTAGAACAGGAATTTGCAAAGATAACCATATCAAAGCAAAAGGCATCATATCAAATCTCCTCTTTCTATCTATTTCTCTCTCATCATGTCCTTTTTGTCTAAACTAAGGGCTTGTTCCTTTCCTCTCAACTCTTATATATTAAGATGAATCTTTACAACTTTTTGTTAGTAGCATAATTACATTCTAGTTACTATTATTATTATTATTATTATTATTAACAAAAATAATTAATTAAATATTCTATTCCTCAATTATGTAATCAGTATTTAATTTTTAATTAATTATCTATTTACTTATTTAATAATTATTTCTATAGAGTTTTTACTTGTATTTAATTACTTATTTAACCGATTAATTGTAAATTATAAAACAGCAAAGATTTCTAATTATATATTTATTAAACATTGTTATTTAATTATTTATTTTAAACATCTAATAATTATTATTATTATTTATTTATGGATAATTAATTAATCGTTAAATTCTAAGTTCTTTAAAAATATTTATTTATTTATAATTTTTATCCATTTTATTTTATAACTAATTAATTGATTATTGGTTGTTAATAACGAATAATTAATTATAATAATAATAAATCATTAATATTATTATAATAGTAATAATATTAGCACTATTAATACTATTATAATAGTGTTATTAAGAATTAATTATTAATTATAATAATAAATGTTAATTTCAATAATAAATTATTAATTATAATATAATATTAAAATTTCATTATATAGACAAATAAAAGTTGTCATTTATGAGGTTAAAATGGATATTGACAATTTTTAAAATTCAAATAACATTCTCTACATTCAGAGTTCAAAGGAAAAAAAAAAGTTCACCAATAACAATATACCTCTTAATGTAACACCAATTCAATGTCGAAAACATGCAATCCATTCAAATTTGGTTTTAATTTAGATTGGTACCAACACAAAACTGGTCCATTGACACGTGTATTCTTATCTTCTATCAATGGACTGGATATTGGTTCAATCCGACCCAATCCAATATAAATCCATTAATATATCTTTGGTTCATTCAATCTTTCCAATTTGATTTTGATTTGGATGGGGTAGAGCCCAAAACCGGTCCATATATATTGACACCCCTATTGGATGGGATCACTGTAACAATATATCCAATAAAACGGTCAAGAGGGCTTCTAATAGTTATTGCAGGGATACTACTCTTATATCTAAGATGTAAAAAAAAGCCTAGGAGTCTTTTAATGGTGAGACTGGAAAGCATACAACTGTGATTTGTGAAGCGTTATCAGCGCTATAGGTGGTGTCAAATACTCAAAACCACGAAGCTTTTGATAGAATCCAGGGGTTCTACATCCCAATTAACTATCCATTGAGCCCAAAACACTCCTGGTGATGTGGAAAAAATTTTGGCTTCTACTCGATCATCAGAGGACATACCTCCGGCCAAATGCTTTTTACAATAATATGTGAAAAATTGATATTTTTTATTTGTAACTTTGTAAGTCAAGAGGATTACTCCAACCATGATAGGAGCAAAATGAAGCTAGTGATATGTAGTTTCATAGGTGTTTAGATGTACATGTTTTGAACACTGTCCTAACTACTAAATCAGCTGGGCCAAAAATCAACGTGTACATGTGGCCCTTTGAGTTTACCATTTTTAATTGTTTGGTACGGTGTTTGATTGAAATGATAAAAAAAAAAAAAGTAATCAGAAAAGTATGATGCAGTTAAATGCAAAATTCTGAATTCCACTGTATACTTACAAAAATTCAAAATGTCAAATATCTCTATCATTACATCAATATCCACTTGTGAATTGGCATCAATTCCAAGCTGGCACCTACCCCAACTGTATGTTGGGCCTAAAAATTCTGACGCTGCGCTGAATTGTCATTCTCCTAATAAAAAATCAACTTTGTTTTGTGGGTGTCTGCCAATAAATGTGTTTCTCAAGTAACCATTCATGATTCAACATAACATGGCTTTGGGACCGCCGTTGAATCGACTCTTGGCCAACCGGTTCCATTTTACCCCAAACCCGACTCTTGGCCAAAAACCATTGAATCGATCAACGACCCATTGACCCGTCAACCCGTTCAACAGTTTTTGGCCTTTTAATTTTTATTGTCATAACAGACTATCTGTTCGAACCAGATGGTCGAATCATCGACCCAGAAATCAGTGGCCAGAACAGTTCCATTTCCAAGTCATTTTTTTAAAACCATGCAACATAAAAGTTTAAGTTGTTAGGCGCAGTTTTCATTCTCTAATATGCCCCCTCATATAAAAGCCCATTAGGTTTGAAAGCAAGGACAAATTTAGGCCCACTAATACCTTTATGTTGAAATTTAATTAATTATAATGGAGGACAACCATAATCAAACACTAGACCACTTGGTCTGATTAGCTCTAATACCATCTCAAGAAACCATTCAACCTAAAATGAAAAAACAAAATCATATATATTGGCCACCAGCCCTTTTACAAATAATGGCTCAAATGAGAAGTTGAAAGTTAAAACTGATATGTTTAATTGGGGCCAATAAGGGGGTGTTCGAAGGGAAAAAAATCCTCTGAAAAGCTTCTCCCTCAAACGGCATCTTATTATTTTCAAGAAAAAGACTTTCTGGTATCATAAATTTTTCCATAAAAAATATCATATTACTAACCTTGTACTCAATACAGAGTCATTCTCTAGTTCTTAAAACATTGGAGAGGTGGCAACTGATGGGCCCTAGGCCATTTTCATGGTTCTTGTGACCAGAATTAGCGGGCTGGGCTGGGTTCGTGGCTTTTGGGCCGAGATACCTGCCTGAGTCTTTGACCATGGTTCAGCCACAAACAAAATATGTAGGATGAATTGGTTTCAGGCCGACAACTACTTTGCCATCCGGGGCCTAACAGAACCAAAATGATGTGGCCCCTATCACCCAGGCTTTGGGGTTGGGTTGTAATTGGTATTTACTTCTTCTTAGGGGTGCTCACGGTTTGGTAACTGAACCGTGGACCTATTTTTGAAACTGAACTAGAGACTTATTTTTGAAACTGAATTGGGGTTACCAGTTTTTGGAAAACTGGTAATCAAAACTGAACCGAAGCCGATCAGTTAACCAGTTGACTGGTTTGGTTAGCCGTCAGTTTGATTCGTTGGTTTTTTATATTTATAATATATATTATAAAAAATATATAAATATATAATAAAAAATTAGAAATATACATAAAATATTATATTTTAGATAATAAATAATATATCATATATTATAAATATATATTTATATATAATACATATTTATTAATTTATAATATAGAAAATATATAATTTATATATAAAATATATAATATACATAAATATACACAAAATATATAAAAATATATGTTTATTGGTCGGTTCAGTTAACTATCGGTTTTCTATATTGGTTAACTGAAACCAAACCAGTACCTTTGATTTTTTAAAATACCAAACTGATCAGTTTAATTAACCAGATCTTCAGTTTGATTTCGGTTGATTTTTCAGTTTTTCTTCCTCACCCCTACTTGTTCTAATTTATATATATCCTATAAGATATTTTGAGAGAAGAAAGAGCATATTAGCAACTAGGCATTCCAATTATAATCGGATCTTATAGGATTCAGACCCCATAGGCTCAGCTAATTACAGGGTTGGTTTTGGGCTGGTTACTAACCTTACAAATTTTGAGCCGGAAGTGGGCTTGACTTGTTGGCAATGTTATAGGCATCTAGGCATTGGTTAAGATTCTTAGTTTTTGTCATTTTTCACTACTCACTCATTGTAGTCTAGTGCCCATTTAGGAAGGCTAAAGCCCAATAACTTCTGGCTGTTTGTATTAGGGGCCCATACAGACACCCTGTACTCACATACAAACAACCTATGTTTGGTGAAAATTTTGGAGAGCCAAATGGGCTGTGAGTCAGCCAGTTGAAAAGCTGTTTGCTCCAGACTTTTTGAATAACTAATTTATCCAATGGTGTCTTGCCAAGATTATCTTTCTGGCTTCTCTAACTTTTCAGGCAGCTAACCAAATTATCAACAAACATAGCTTATGAGTTGAACCAAAGCAGCTGAGCTAGCTTAAGAACCATTATATAATGGCTGAAGTTGCTGAATCAAAAACTTTTTGCTTTGTTGTTCAATTGTTAAAATAATTAAATAATAAAATTTCAGCTTCATCCATTAAGAATCCCATAACCTCCTTGAAACACTATTATTATCTAAAAGACAAAACCAAAAAAAAAAAAAACAAATTCATTTCAGCATTTTCAGCTGTTGGCTGAAGTCAGCAGCCCTTTAAATGGGCAGGCTCAGTTTGGGCTTTTATCAAATTTTAAATGGCCCGGTCCGAAGGCCTAGGCCCCAGAGGCGAGGAGCTAAGGCAAGTCTCGGGCTGGCCCAACCCAAATTGTACACTCCAGGCTCCAATCCAGTCCACATAGTTTTCCATCAGATGAACGGTTTAGATCAGCCACACAAGCACTCCACGTGCTCAAAGCTTCTTCATGAACAGAAAACAGAACAAATGCTTTTGGCCTCAGCAAATTGCCATTGGCATGAATGATGCAGCGGCGGGAGAGTCCAAAAAATGTACTCGTAGAGAAATGAAACCACACACAAACAAACATACCACGTTATTATAAACAGATCTATTAAACAAAAAAAGAACCAAGAGAAAAATAGACTCCGGAGTCCCCGCCGGCATAGGCAACCTCGCCGGAACGACGGGTGCGAACGTCTTACCATCACACACCTCTTACGCAATCTCTCTCTCTCTCTCTCTCTCTCTATCCTTCCTTTCTTTGTGTGTTCTCTTCTAAGCGAGCGAGGCCAGAAAAGCTGAGAGAGAGAGGGAGAGGGAAGGGCTCGCTCTCTTTCGCTTTGTTCTGTCTTGACTCCAACATTCTCCTTGTCTAGATAGAACCTTACCTTTCAGCTCTTCTTTTTCTTCTCTGTAAATCTAGGGTTCTCTACCTGTCTGATCGTCAGAATAGTCTATTTGTCCTGTTGCTTGCACTCAAAACCCTAACCTGTTCGCTCTTTATCTACAATCTAGGGTTTGCTTTTTTTCGCTCGGTTTTGGTTATATTATGTTGAGGGGAGGCGATTGATATACTTTGTCATTGACAAGTGCGTTCTCAGCAGAGAAAGGGGAGGACATGTATAGAGATCGAGGCGGCGGCGGATCGAAGTCGGAGATCGGTCCTATCGATCGTAAGCGGATCAATGATGCCCTGGACAAGGTTCTGGAGAAATCGTCTCCGTCGACGTCTAAGGGTTTGAACGGCAAGGACAAGGATAGATTATCGGTCCCGTCCACCTCCGCCGGCAAGCCACCGCCTGATCACAGACACAATCGTTCTGCGTCTCTCTCCAAGAACAAGTGCTCCGATGGTCAGTTTAAACTTCTTGGTTTATTCATTCTTTTCTTATCCATTTTGCCATTTTCTGTTGAAGTTCAGGTTTTCATGGCATAATTAAATATTTCTGTTGTTCTTTTCCCCTACCGTCAAGCTTGGATGCTTGTAATTTAAGTATCTGAAATTGTATTTCTTGTTACTCCAGTTTCTGGAGTTGGATTTCTCTGTCTTGGTTTTGGAGATCTTGTTGATGTAATTATTTGGGAACAGACTGGATTGTACGGCATTTTGGGCATATGACGGGACCAATTCGAATTTATGTGAGCATTTAATGTTTCTCCTGGTAATTTATGAAACATGCATTTTTCTGGTGGATTTTGAAGAACGAGCTGAGTTTAGTTTCGCATAGAAATAGAATGAGGAGCCAGGCTAATACATTGAATTCATTGACTATGTTTGGATTGCGGTGGAAATAGAACACAAGATGTAAAATGAAAACCTAGAATCGACTACTCATTTCTTGGAGAGTGCTTCAATTCTAGGCTATCCTTAATTTTTTTTCACTCTCTTCTTATTATTTCTCAATACGTTGAAACATTTCTTTCTTCAAAGCTCAAAGCTTTCAAGGTAACTAGGACAGTAAACATTCTCTAATCAAGTGCTATGATGTATTTAATAGATTGGCTTTTGTGGATTGCTTACTTCAAACAGTGACGGGGTGAAAATTTTAAATTTCAATGCATGCGTTATCTGTCTTGAAGATAGATTTCTAGAGTCACTTATTCTTTGAAAGTCATCTTCTGCAGTTTCCCCCCCTCTATTATTTAACCCATTTCTGCAATTTGGCAGCAACTTTGAGTTTTGTGCATTTTAGGGTCATTTGATAAGTTCAATCGGTGTTTACAATAGTGTGCATGCTGTAAGCTGTGAGACCTTGCTTACAATGTGTTGTTCCAGAAAGGCCTTATATGACTAAAACAGATTATATATGATATGTAAATTTAATAATGATAGGACTACAATTCAGGGTACATTAGGATTGGAGGCCAAGAGATAACTCAATGTCACCTTTTATGGTACCTTGGTTCAATAATTCATAATGAGGGAGAGATTGAAGAGGATGTCTCCCATAGAATTAGAGCAGGATGGGCAAAATGGAGAGGTGCATTTGTAGTTTTATGTGATAGGTGAGTACCATTGATTAAAAGGAAAATTCTGTAAAACGGTTGTGAGGCCAGCAATGTTGTATGGACTATGCAGTAGAGTGTTGGGCAGTCAAGAAACAACATGTCTAAAAATTGAGTGTGGCAGAAATGTGTAATGTATAAGTGTAAAAACTAGGGAGGGTCGATTAGAAATGAATCATTCAAAAGAACCTAGGAGTAGCGCCAATAGGTGATAAAATGAGAGAAAGTAGAGTAGGTTCGTTTGGTCACATGCATAGAAGACCATTGACAGTACCTGTAAGAAGAAGTGGTTTGTTGTAAGTTGAAGGGGCCAGAAGGGCTAGGGATAGACCAAAAAGGACATGGGCAGGGTAGTAAGAAATGATTTAAGTGCCAATAATTTAACAATTGATATGGCATTAAACAGAATGGAATGGTGAAACAGGCTTCATAGTTGGGATAAGGCTTGGATATGATGATGATGATACTCTTGTGCCATGCAGAATATTCACAAGGCTTGTAAATAGTAATTTGTTTCAATTCTACATTGCATGCATCTCACAAAGGGGCTTTCTTGGGATTTAGGAAATGGGAGAGGCTTTAGGGATGGGCTAGCATCTGAGATCACTAACCTTGTTAGTTATCTTGAAGGGGTATTCCTTTTTTGAGAATGAATGGTTTACAAGAAATGTACACCTTGCACCCCATGGAGAATTTGGTCAGCTGGTGCTGCCCACCCCTTTTGCCTTAATTGTTTTACTTAATTTCCCCCTAATAGTCCAATTCTCATTGATGTCTTCCAAATACAAATGTTCCCTTTTGTTTTCCCCTTCTGGCTAGCCACTAACTTATCAGCTAGTCTATTTGCTGATTGCTGAATCCAACAAATGGTTGTCCTCGATTTCCTTGAAGGGGTTGTCCTTGATGATTCTATGCCAGATTGCAGAATATGATTCAAAATTGCTAATGGTTCATGGTTCTTTCTCTTGTGCCTATCTTTTCAAGACCCCTTTTTCAGGACCTAAGCTTCCAGTTACCCTTTTTTGTAAAAAGAAAACCCTAAAATTAGAGTTATTTTGGGGGGGTGTTGAAGGCAATACTTTTGAAAAGAAACACCTTTGAATCTCTACAGAAAAGAGGAACATTACTGGTGCTTGTCTCCCCACATGTATCTTGTGCAAAGCAAGTAAATCTATCTTCCACTTACTAATCTCTTATCCATTTCTATCAGGTATTCTAGATTCTTTTCACATTTTTGTGTGCAGGTGGATCCACCCTGGGATGTGGAAAGTCTATCTAAGGTCTATTTTTTTCCCCACCAAAGAAAAGGGGAAGCTTTGTCTAGATAACTCAAGTAGTTTTGATAAAAAAATCTTTGTTAATGTGGCACATTGGATAAAAACTTTTAAGAATTTTTTATTCCTTTTCAGTAGATGATATTAGTAGGGGATGGCACTTTGAAGCTGTTTCGTCATCAGCTAGGATCATTACATTCTTGTTGGTACCTCTGGCTCCTAATTATATCAAGTTAAGCTTTGATAGTTGGAATTTGGGCAATCCAGGCCCGTCAAGCATTGCTGGTGTCATCAAGAATTACCATGAATCATATTATGGCTATTTTTTTATGGGACCCATAGGTTTAGAGCTGTCAATGGGTTGGGTCTGTTTCAGGACAGGGTGTACTAGTCCCATTCTGATTAATAATGGTGGCAATAAAAAGGACTCAGAACCAAACCAATTATTAATCGGGACAATCTGGTCTGACCCAATTATACTTGGCACATAAAATTACCAATGAGAATATTATAATAACAATTTAGAACTTAATTTGATAATATTACCTTAATAAAACTGAAATTAAAATACTAAAATGTTTATATTCATTTTTACTTTTTAACCATAAGTATCTTATGTATGCACTGTTTATCAAATTTACCCGTTTAGACAAAATGTTGCAAAAATTACAAAAAACCAAGTGGTCTTTATATAATATTAACTATATAATCAGTTCGGTTCTGAATCAGTTTGAAACAGAAAGAACCGGTCCTGACCCAATTACTAATCAGGACAAAACTGAAATTAAAATACTAAACTGTCTATATGTTGATAAAATATGTGTTTTTAACCATAATTATCTTATGTACTGTTTATCAAATTTACTCTTTTGGACAAAATATAACAAAAATTACAAATAATAACCAAGTGATCTTTATATACTATTAACTATATAATCAGTTAGGGTCTGAACCAGTTTGAAATAGCAAGAACTGGTCCCGACCCAATTACTAACCAGGACACAACCACAGAACCAGAATGACACCATCAGTTCAGTCGGGTAGACCCGACCAATTGACAGCTCTACGTAGGCTCATAGGCTTTGGGGATTCTACCAGGGCTGGGATTTTAGTAGTGCTACTAGGCTGGAGAATGGCCAAAAACTAGAAAGATGTTTTGATGGAGGAGATCTAAGGGTAGTTGTGGGCTGGCTGAAAAACAAGATAAGAGATCCAAGGGTAGTTGTGGAACTATAGAGACACAAGATGAGAGAAACTATCTGGAGAATGGCCAAAAACTAGAAAGATGTTTTGATGGAGGAGATCTAAGGGTAGTTGTGGGCTGGCTGAAAAACAAGATAAGAGATCCAAGGGTAGTTGTGGAACTCTAGAGACACAAGATGAGACAAACTATGTAATAGGTTAGGAAGTTGAGACTTGAGAACTACTATTGTATGGACACAAAGATCTTACAATAGTATATGAGCTGGCTAAGGAAGGGGGTGAATAGAAGCTACTTCTATTTGGGGGGGGGGGGGGGGTGTTTGACACACTTAGTTGTTATCTATATCTACTTTTTTTTATGAAATTGATAAAGTTTTTGTTTCATTATAAATAAAATTTCATTAAGAATTCATTATCAAGTATCAACAAAATAAAGATTGTTACAAACATCCCAATGGGAGGTGTGAGGTGCAGCCTCACCCTTTGAAAGAAAAGAAACAACACAAAAGTCATAATTGGGCCCAATACAACTAAACCCTAGTTACTCCTTGTTTGTCGAAGCGAGCTTCATCGGAGTGGAGCAAGACCCCCTAACTCAAAAAAACAAATTGGGCTGCATCGAAAAGGGGGCGGGGGGTTTGGGGGGCGAAGCCCCCAGCCGAAAGGGCAAGGGGAAAACCACTTTCTTTCCCCTTGTCTTTTCTTCTCTTACCTTTCTTTTTCTTTTCTTTCCTTTTCTCTTTTTTTTTTTCTTCTCATTCTTTTTCTTTCCCTTCCCTTCCCCTTCTTTTCCTTTCCTTTCCTTTTTTTTTTTCTTTTTTTCTTTTTTTCTTTTTTCTTTGTTGTTTTTCATACAAGATGTGCACGAGGCGCATGAGGCGTACGCCTCTAGCACGCCTCATAAAAAAGCACATGAGGCGTATGCCTCTTGCACCTAAGGTGTACGCCTCAGAGGTGTCAGTGCCTTTGGCATATGCCTCAGGGCGCTTTGGGAGCGCCCCACCTGGAGGTGCACCTCTAGGCATACGCCTCCCACACCTTTTAAAACACTGAAAGGGATTTGAAATGGTCCACGAAGGTTCTAGCCATTTCATCTTGATTAGATATCTCTTCTTCATTGATTTCCAATCTAGCCACAAAGCTCTTACAACTTCTACCATTGGCCATCACATGGAAGAATTTTGTATTTCCTTCCCCCTCTTTTATCCACTTATGTCTCAACTTTTGTCTCCAACAAATTTCCTCTCTACTAAGAACTTCCTCCAAATCTTTCTTCAATTTCCATCTTGGCTCCCTTTCTTCCTCATTAAGAACTCTCTCATTTTTTATCTTGTTCAATTCCTCAATCTGAGATGTGAGAGTAAGCTTCATTTCTTCAAGTCTTCCAAAATGGTCCCTATTCCACTCCTTTATCTTTTCCCTCAACCTTTGCAGCTTCTTATGGAATTTGATTCCCTCCCACCTTACCCCGCTTAGGTCCTCCTTCCACCACTCCTCAACTTTGCGAACAAATTCTGGATGTGTCAGTCACATATTTTCAAATCTAAAGGGAGTGGGACCATTTAGAAAAATTTCTGATCCTATTCTAATGGGGCGGTGATCCGAAGTGACTCTGGGTAACACTCTAGACACCAAATCTTCCCAATGGTTCTCCCAACCCACATTAAACAAAAATCTGTCCAGCTTTGAACATAGTGGATTTTCCTGAAAGTTGGTATGCATAAGAGGGATCTCCTTCAGCTTGCTCATGTCTATAAACTCATTAAATCTCCTCATATTGGTCGTTATGGATTGATTGGGGTTAGAAGTTTCATTAGAGAACCTTATGACATTGGAATCCCCTCCCAGACATCAAGCACCCTCCCACAAACCCCATATTGCATACAATTCCTCCCAAAGCTCATTTCTTTCCCTATGCCTATTTGGTCCATAAACATTGGTTAATACCCAGGAAAACCCATCATCCACATTCTTAAACTTTATTGATATAGTGTATCTGCCAATCAGCTCCTCCATTGATTCCAATACCTCATCTTTTCATAGAATCACCATACCCCATGAAGCCCCCCATGAAGGAGCCTCAATCCGTCTTATGTCTCTTGATTCCCACAAACTTCTGATCAGTTTCCTATCCAGCTCTGCTAGTTTAGTCTCTTGCAACATCACAACTTCAGGATTCTCTCTTTTTATTAGATCTTTTATTACCCTCCTTTTCCTTGCACTCTCCAGCCCTCTCACATTCCAACTTTGGATTGCACTTTTAGTCTCTTGCACCTGGACTTGCTCTAGGTTCCTTGGACCTCTGTTTTGCGCGAGGACGCCGAGGAAGAAGATGATGGACAGGAAAAGTCGTCCATCAGTGGGCTCGCATGGTCACTAAAAGTGTCACGTGAAGAGTTAAATTTACTTGAACCCAAGAGTTGGGCCCAATTGAATGTCTTCTACTGCTTTCGAAGGCCCAGGAAAAGTCGTCCGTGAGTGGGCTCGCATGGTCACTAAAAGTGTCATGCAAAGAGTTAAATTTACTTGAACCCAAGAGATGGGCCCAAAACAGGGCCCAATTGAATGTCTTCTACTACTTCCGAAGGCCCAAGCCCGTTAAGAGATCTCACATCATTAAAAGTGTCACGTGAAGAGTTAAATTTACTTGAACCCAAGATCTCAGTTCAATTCAAGTCTGACCTTCCATCTGGCCGACCCACTGCCTGTTTTGATTTCTGAGATTGAGCCTGTTGCACATGTCGAGACCCTATTGTTAGAGCCTCAGCGTAGGACCAGCCACGTGTCAGGTCCTTTCCAGTATTTGGCTTAAGAGTTATTTCCTCTGTACACATGCCTTTTCCTCTTCCTAGGTTCTATTTTGCCATTTCAATGTAATCTCTATTCCCTTTCACTTCAGTTAGTTGACTTCTTCCACGTAAGTAGTCTTCATCAGCCCGTTCATCTTCCTTCTTGCAGCTTCCCATATTGCAGCTTCAATGGCCGTTGTCAACCAGACTGAGTAAACTAGCTGCTCATTTGCTAAATGAATTCTTCTTGGAATTTCCTCAAGTCTAGTCCCACTCAAGGAAATGGCCACCGCACGGAGATCCACTGCAAAAATACCATCCATTTTAGCACCACATAAAGAAGCAATCGACTTGACAACTTCTTTCTTCCAAAGATGGAACGGGAGACCAAGGATATGAACAATGACACCATCTTCTATGGCAAAACCTTTTTCATTCAATAAAGGGCTCCACTTTGCCACCGTAAAGTTTCCAGATGCATCTACAAGCTCCATTGCTTCCAGATCTGCAATCTCCTGTTAAGTTGTGAATTTGATAGATGATATTTGGTATATATCAAAAAGTTCAGAACTTAATGATTGAAATTACAGAGCAACATGATTAATTATGGATATACAATACATATATATACATATACATATACATGATTAATTATCTTTTTTTGTGTTTTCAATGTTCTTTTATTTATTAAAAAATAATGCATATTGATGAAGCTTAGACCACACACCTTGAGATTTGTGCCTATTACCACATTAGCATTTTAAACACTGGTTCAAATACTTCTTGGAAGAAAATATTTGGTTGATATATTGTGTGTTGCCAATGCAAAAAGAAGTTGTTGTGAATAATGGTCTAATTTGCTTCATGCTGGAATGTATTAGATGGGGGTATAATTGGACTGTTGAAGGAAGAGCTCTCCTATTCCTATGGATGGGGTTTTATGGAAGAAAAGTGAGACACCTAAGGCTCTGTTTGGTTTGTGGGAAGATTCGGGTGGGATGGGAAAGTATAAAAATTTAATTGTTCTGTGTTTGGTTTTATTGGGATGGGATGGGATGGGAAAAGTACTATTCACCTTCCTCTTTCGTTTGTCCTTCCTCATGAACTTCATGAACAGAAGCACAGCTTCAGGAACTTCACAAACAGAGGCACGACTTCAGGAACTTCACGAACAAAGGCGATTCTCGCCAGGAGCTTCGTTGACTCTCGCCAAGAGCTTCGTCGACAATGAAGACGATTCGCCAGGAACTTCACGAACAAAGGGGACTCTCACCAGGAACTTCACGAACAGAGGCGACTCTCTCTAGGAGCTTCGCTAGGAACTTCACGAACAGAGGTGACTCTTGTTGAGCCCATCATAGTTTGAAGAGGAAGAAGAGAGAAGATGGAGGGAGAGAAGACGAGGGAGAAGAGAGAAGATGGTGAGGGAGAAGAGAAAAGAGGAAGACAGAGTCGCACTGAGAAAGGGAGACAGGGACAGAGACATAGGACATAGAGAAGAGGAAGACGAACCTAGGGACAAAGACGGGACTACTGTCTGTTCGTCGTTGCTGAGAAAGGGAGAAAGGGAGGAAGACAGAGTCGCTATTTCTCCCCTTCCTCTTCATTGTCGTTGGTTCGCTTTTCTTGGTCTTCCCTCTGTTCATCATGATGGTAAGTGGTAACAGTGATTTCCCAATTTTTCCACCGGGGTCGCACCATCTGCATTCCCACGTCTTTCCAACCCATCCCTCTTTTTCTCTCAAACCAAATAAGGGAATATTCCCTTTTTCTCATCCCCATCCCACAAACCAAACAGAGCCTAAGCTTTTGGGTTCTGTTCTAAAGAAGTTTGCACATCCAATGTATCTGTCAAGCAAAACTCAGATGGATTTGGGAGAATTGTATAATCTGTACATAATTTATTTTATATGGTCTTCAGTGAGTCACTTTGTATCTGTTATGTGAAGAATCGGCCTTATGCTTGTGGTTTCCATGATTTCTAAATTACCTTTAACAAAAAATACTTTTCTATGAAAAATAAATAATTATAATGCTAGAAAGTTATGTTGATTATGTAGAGGCCTTTTCCTCCTTTTAGGTGAACTTCTAAGGGGGTATGCCATTTCTTGGATGGTCAGGGAAGGGTTTTGTCATCAATGGTCTATCTTAAATTTTCTTAAATAAAAAGTAGTTTGTTCTTATTAAGCCACAGTTTTATTGCTTATGGTTTTGTGGTTGTCTACTTACTATTAGACAGATCTGATGACCTTTTGCCTTTAATGCGAAAGGATCTACTTTTCTGCAATTGCTAACCTTAAGGCTGTGTTTGGTTTGAAGGAAAAAGTAGGGAAAGGAATTTATCAAACAAAAAAGTAGGGAAACCCTTCCTTACCCTACCTTTTCCTTCAAACCAAACATAGCATAATCATCTAGAACTTGTTAGTTTGTAGGAATGGTGGTTTCTAGATACTTTCTGCTGCATGCATCTTGTTGTCATTTCAATTGCATTAACTTATGAGCTTCATGCAACATTGGTCATGGTTCTATCTGTCACATATGATTTATTACTTGTTAATTACACACTATTCATGAGGATATCACATTACCTTGGTTGGTACCAAACATTGTTTTTGGATTTTGGGCTCCACCCACTTTTAATGTGATTGCTCTTGTTGATTTGTCAACAATGTTATTGTTTGTTCGCATTAATTACAGAGGAATCTGAAACAGACAGTGAAGAGTCGGATGTTAGTGGTTCTGATGGGGACGACACATCTTGGATCTCATGGTTTTGCAATCTACGAGGGAATGAATTTTTCTGTGAAGTCGATGATGAGTACATTCAAGATGATTTCAACCTTTGTGGACTGAGCAGTCAAGTTCCCTACTATGAATATGCACTTGATTTGATTTTGGATGTTGAATCCTCTCATGGTAAGTATTTTTTCTTTTGTTAGTTGGATTACTGGAGTTAGATGTTTTTTATTATGTTTGTGATATCAATCAGCACAGTTGCATGATTATTTATGTTTTCTATGTTCACATTAGTCCAACCCATATATTTGTCTGTTTTCATTGAATTGCACACTAGGATCTAATTGGAAATTTAGAGCAATCCAGATATTAAAACTGAACATGTTGAAATGATTTGGATTTTGGAATTTGAATGATTTTGTCAAAATCTATACTACAGATTCCTAGAAACAGGTTGTATATGGATTTGATAAGGAAAAAAAACAGGTTGTATATGAATTCTAAAATCAGGTTAGGTTTTAGAATTTACTAGTGGGGACCCATGCAGTGCACGGACTTTGTTAAGCAAAATTTAAATAATAGAAATACATAGTAGACAAATGGCCCACCGTAAGCCCACAAAACAGCACCTGCATACCACCTTTGAGTCCTCAACAAGTCCAGTCAACCTGCATGCCACCCAAATAAAGTTTATTCAACTGTCCCTCCCTCTATGGTAGTTGGACCAATAATGTAAAAAGTTAATGTAATTGACATTGTAGAGGGGTGTATTGAGGTATGCTTGTGATCATTGTATAGAGAAACACATGTATAATTTTTTATTCCCATCAATCTATACCCTTTTAAATTATCATGGCAAAGTTGGTACCCTTGGACAATTAGTTCTTTGTGGTATTACTTGGATATCCTCGCATGGAAGGCCACCTACAGCACCCATCAGAAAAAGTGATCTGTTACAAGTTGAAGGGGCTAGAAGAGCTAGGGGCAAACTGAGGACTTGGGTAGAAGTAGTAAGAAATGATTTAAGCGCCTATAATTTGACAATGGATATGACACTGAACAGAAGATAATGGCAAAACAGGATTCATTTAGCCGACCCCATATGGTTGGGACAAGGCTTAAATGATGATGATTCTCCACTGAATTAAGAATGGAAGACAGAATTTCTGTGGCTTTCCACATAAGGTACACCATTAAGCCGATGCTCCACTGAATTTTTTAGTTGCATGTAACAATTTACTCTCCCATGGCTACTAATGTTAACAACCAACTGAAGAGAAGGTTTGTACATCTACTTGTGAATGTTTTTTTTTTTTATCAGCAACTCAAGAAATTTTATTTAGACTTGAGAAAAAGAGAGTACGACAAGAAGCTGTTAGGATAAAAACCCCTTACAATAATTGTGAAAGGGGTTGTTTTAGAGACCAGTTGTTAATGAAGAGGGTGTAGAAGCCATGATGTCTCTGTAGTCTGCCTTGGGTTTAATGAGAAATGAATCTACTGTCAAAACATTCAAGGTGCTGGTATTTATCAAGAAAAAAGAATCAAGGTGCTGGAGTCTCCTTCCTGAAAGTTCATTCTTTCTGGAGATCTATGTGAACTGAAAATTTGGTCTTCCTGGAGTCTCCTTTCTGAGCTTTGTTTTTCTTTTCTGTTTTTTATTGATAACTTTGAACAGCCCTAAGTTTCTTCCTGGAAACCTTCATTAATGTAGATTAAGCCATTAAGGGTCTGTTTGGTTGCCGAGAAAAATGAGATGAGAAAGGAAATTTTATTTTCTCATTTTGGCATTCCGGTGTTTGATTGCTGAGAAAAGCCTTTTGCTTGATTTTTTTTATATTTTGACAAAAATACATTTTATAGATACCTAAAATTATAAAAATACCCTTATTCCCCAAACATATGTAAAACTAAGTTTTTCATTCAATTTATTCTACTGTTCATCGTCTTCCTCCCTTCAAATTCAAACAAGTGGCGTCAACGTGGTGAGTTCCAAACTCATCTCTCTCTCTCTCTCTCTCTCTCTCTCTCTCTCTCTCTCTCCTCTTCCTCTTTCTTTTTTTCCCTCTTCTTTTTCATCTTCTTCTTCACTTGCCTCTGCAACTTGAACCAGCAACGACAGCAAGACCACTCTCCCTCCCGTTTTCCTTGGTTTCTATTTTTATTTCAGCCACCCCCTGTTTTGCCATACCCTATTTGTTGCCTAATCACCTGCCCCTCTACCGGACTGTCAACACTGTTACAATTCCATCTCCGATGCCGTTACTCCATATCTTTGATCCTTTACTATTCATATCCCTCCCTCCATTCACATCTCCAACATCGTTACTCCGTCTCCGACATCATTACTCCACCGGACTGATCTCCATCTCCAACGCTGCTGCACTGTTCATATCCCTTCCTCCGGTCACATCTCCAACACTGTTACACCATCTCCGACGTCATTACTCCACCGGACCTCTCTCCATCTCCAACACCGCTGCAGTGTTCATATCCCTCTCTCCGTTCACATCTCCAACATTGCTACTCCATCTCCGACGTTGTTACTCCACCAAACCTCTCTCCATCTCCAACGTCGCTACTATTTACTCAAATAGCTTCTAACAAAGCGATGGTATTTTTTCTCAAGTCATTTCCTTTATCACCGGGGTCACACCGTTTCAGTGCGACCCCGCTTTCCATGCTTTGGGAAAATGCATCTCATTATTTCTCAGTCTGTCTCACAAACCAAATGAATGAAAATGGGAATCTAAGGGGAATATTCCCATTTTCTCTTCTCGGTCACACCAACCAAACAGGCTGTAAGGATGCACAGTCCAGCCCCAAATAATAGGGAAGCTGGCCTCTCAAAAGCTTTCACCATTACAATGGAACCCAAAAATTCCACCCCTGTTTGTCCCTTGTTTGGCTAGTGTATCTGCCTATCCATTTGCATATCTTCTCACCTATCTAAAGGATGCATTGAACTCCCTTGATAATCTTCTAATCTCCCTCATGGTCTGCCTGTGAATTCAAATCCCCAAGCTATCTGTTTCTAATCACCTTATACTGGTTAATCGCTTATCCCTCTAATGCAAAATTCTTTTTCTGCCATAGTTTGAAAACACACTATGTTCAATTTCATTTTTCTTGTTTGTAAACTCCTCCAGCTGGGCATTTTTGTTTGGAAGTATATTGGCTTTGAAGGAATTAATGGTTATGCTGATAGAGCCCTCTCCATCTTGATGCTTCTCTTAATGCCAAAACTTTTCAAGCCATTTCCTTGTGATCAGTCAAGATTAGTTATATTTCTTTATGTGCATTCGTGGTTTTTTTAGTTCTTCCCGAAAGAGTTGAAGTAGTTCAAATTTGCACTTTTTTCCTGTGTTTGTACATGTGTGTGTGTGTGCATGCACTGTTATGGGCCCGGGCGTAGGATCTCGTCACGGGTCGGTCCACGGGGAAAATCTCCTATTTTCCCTTGTTCCTCCCCTTCCTAGCTGAACCTATCTTGGCGTCCTAGAGGGTGATTTGTCCAAGAGATCACCGAACTCTCCTTTTACTCTCTTTCTTGACTGGAAATTTGATATCTTTATTCAATAATTTCAGCTCCTTAAATAGGAGATTACAAGAGGTAAGAGTCCTCCTTGTAGGAAGACTCCTTGATAACTAAACTGCTTACAGATAAGATAGATAAGACTCCTAGATAAGACTAACTAAACTGCTTACAGATAAGATAGATAAGACTCCTAGATAAGACTCCCTACTCAAGAAGGATAAAAACTCCCTAAGATAAATCAGACTCTATACTAATCCTTATTGGAACAGATAAGATAAGAGTAAGAAAGCCAGATAAGATAAAGATAAGGTAAGATGAACTGTGGCTAGCTAGATAATCTGATGAGGGTCCCACGTTACTGCTGCTGCCGGCGGCGGTACTTCTTCCCCACGAATGCGTCCATAACATGCACACACGCACATTCCTTTGAGCAAACACCAATGTACAAGAATGCAATAGTTCCCTTCAAGAATTTAGTTGGTAAGATAACTCACATTCTTTGAGGCGAATGAAAATTCCAAATTTAGATGGATTTATATGCTGTAATCCATGGCTTGCAAATCTTCAAAAGTAGCTAACAAGTGTTCTTTGCATTATTATGATGACAATCTTGGAACTTAGATTATAGAAGCTGCCGAGGTAACTAGTGTTCTTTGCATGTAGTGAAGGTTTTGGGTCCTATTTGACATATAAAGAAAGTAATTCTTGCTACAATTAATTTCAATGATTCCTATACCTTTCCCAAGGGATTGGCCTCCATGCAAATGTCAGTTGGTTTTCTTATTTTTTTAACACTTTCTGCTGGATTTTTCTGTTGTTTTCTGGGACAGTTTCTAATATGCATTTATAGACTTGGGACCAACATTTTTTTTTTATTTCTGTCTTTTACTTGTTCATGAAAATTTTCTCTGTATGGGTTTAGGTGATATGTTCACGGAGGAACAGAATGAATTAGTTGAATCAGCTGCAGAGATGCTTTATGGGCTGATTCACGTCCGATATATTTTAACTAGCAAGGGAATGAATGCAATGGTGAGAGCTCACCCCAGAGTATTTTCTCTTACTCTTAGGCTGATAGCTAGTCTTTGACTATGGCTAAGATTTGCATTGGAACCTCTACAGTTGGACAAGTACAAGAACTATGACTTTGGGAGATGCCCAAGAGTTTATTGCTGTGGACAACCCTGCCTTCCAGTTGGTCAATCAGATATTCCTCGGTCAAGCACTGTGAAGATCTACTGTCCAAAATGTGAAGATATTTACTACCCAAGATCAAAGTACCAAGGCAGTATCCTTGTATGGTTTATTAAGTTTTTTGATTAGTTTTGAATCTATTCCTGAATCTGCTTTTCATGCATATATGTTGGTTATGGTTGCCTTTCTCTACTCTATAGTTTTTATTTCACATCTATGTAGGTGATCCAGTGTCTCATGTTTCTTCCAATAGATATTGGTCAGATCATTTAGTGGAGTTGTTGAAACAGTTAAAGGAACATCCATGTGACCAGTCAGTTTGGAGCTAAGAGAAGTCTCTGGTAAATGTTAATAATTGAGCAAAACTTGAATACAAGGTTGGATTAGGACTGATTTGGACTGAAGAAATCAAACACATGGCCAGGTCCAAAGGGGCTTCTATCTAATGAATAGTCTGAATTGACCATAGGATTTGTGGACATGGCTAAAATAGAGTAGGTTATGTAGGGAAGCTCCTTACTTGGTGTGATCATTATTTTTTTTTTTTCCTCTTGTTTTTTATTAGCAACAGTGTCAGGGCGCTAGGTGATTCTAGGTTATTGTGAGTGCCTTGTTGCCTAGCATCACCTAAGCAATAGAACTTTACAAAGAGAAAAAACTAAATTCTAGGGTAGTTCCCAAACTTCGAAGACCAATTAGTCTGCATAAAATAGAAAATTGGCAAAGCTCTTTACTAATTGCCTCTCAAAACATATCAAACCATCCTTGTCAGAAAAAAAAAAAACATATCAAACCATCATATCTAAAAGACAATAGCGTGTTAAAAAAGTCATGGTATGAAATCCAAAAGGTTAATCAGTTTGTTTTGAAATTCGTGTACCCATTACATGTACAATACATGTTTAGCTAGATTAATTCATAGTTACTATGAAACTTGGTTGCACATGATGACTCACAATGTGCATGCACAGCTTGTAACAGTTGATATTCCAGTAACATCTATAGAAATTTCAAGCAAAATCTAGGTGATTGGATTGGATGACTAAAATCCTTTTTAGACTCTGTTTTGTTCTGCTTTTCTGTTATTTTCCTTCACTGTCCCTAGACATCGATGGAGCTTATTTTGGAACCACATTTCCTCATCTCTTCCTAATGACCTATGGGCATCTCAAGCCACAAAAGCCATCTCAGAGCTATGTTCCAAGAATATTTGGCTTCAAAATCCATAAGCCATGATGCTGGAGTTGCTGGGTGCAGTTGTTTCAATGGGAATTACAATGTTTCAACTTCAACATTTGAGATTTTCTTCTTACTTAAGTTGGGAAGAAATGGTTCTCGAGACCAAGTTACAGTGCGGAAGTCCCCAGAAGTATTACAACTGGTACTGGTTCCACCTCATTACATATTGAGGTAAATGTTTAAAAGCAACTTGGCCTATCCATCGGGCTATTATTTCTTTTAATTTAGCCATGTATTCACAAAGCATTTGCAGTCCTTTTCTTTCTTCCTTTTGTCCCCTTGGTAAGTGTTTGAGATGCCCTCCATATTGAGTTATTTGGTCTTGATTTCACCTTCCTCTTTTACTTTACCCAACCCACCCAAGACCATTGGTCCCTCAAGATCTCCATCCTAGTTCCAGGGGGGATGGCCTTGCTTTCCTTTCTAATGGTAGTCTTATTTTGCCATTGTTCTTTACTTAGCTGTCTTCTATGCTGATGCTTTTATGAAACTTGGTTCAGGCAATTTGATGTATAACACTTAATTATCAGCTTAAAGCATTAAATGTTCAATTTAAAGAGATTATGGAGAGTGGGGAAGTTGTGCATTAATACAGTGGAGAGGTTTTACTCGTGGTAGTGGCGAGTTATGTGTCTCTGTGATTTCAACCGCCATACTGTTGGTTTTTATTCCTTTGCTGTTTATCTTGCCCCACTTGCTGCTTCTCTCTTAGGGACGAATAAATGGTTCGCTTTGCTAATTTTTTTCAGTCGCATCCCCCAGCCCCCATCTGAAGGCATCGATGTTGGGCAGAAATTTATGCACCTCGGTGAACTAGGTCCCCCAAGAGAGCACATGCTGCATTATTTTCTTTTATATTTTTCATTTCAGTAACTTTGTTGTCTTTGAAATATGTTAATGTTTTAAATCAAACAAGAGCTGCGCATCCCTGCTTCTTTGTTCATTGATGCATAGCCAGTGGCTGTGTGCACAGCAACTTCATATAAAAATGGTACCGAGTCTCTTATCGGTACACACTTAGATCAAGGTTCAAAGTATCTATATGCCAAATTGGGTGCATCAGACTTTGTATCAACATTCTTTTATTTTATTTTATTTTTTTTAGTGTTCTTTTATAAAATATGTTCAGGGGGTCCTTTAAAGGCATGGTTACTTACTCCAAAATTCTTTATATTTCACATATCGGTGATCCACCGATATGATACATATCAGCCGATACGAATTGGTATTGAAGAAATTTTGAACCTTGACTATGATTACATATTGTAATGCATGGATATGGGGAAAAAGATATGAATATATTTGGAGCTTTGCATGCATTGGGGCAATTCTTACAAATCTTACAATTACATCAATAATACTGAACCTAAGTTTGAAATAACTATGAACAAGGTATAAACGTATAATACTTCAATAATTTTATAGGAAGCGATACATTTGTGTCCAATCAACAACAATGGGATTGTAGAACATTAGATATCATATAATGATTTTACTAATAATACATCAAATAAGTTTGAGCTTTTGATCCAGTAAAAATTCATTACAAGACACATTAACTTGTTTAATCAACGAGTTAAATAATTCATTTGATGGAAAAAGTTTTTTTACTATGAAAATTATTTAGAATATATAAAATAAACTATTTTTAAGTTTTTGAATTTATCTTAAACATTAAGAAAGCATTCATTTGACATAAATTATTGCAATAGACCACTGATAAATCCATATTATAGTTCAATTCTTTCTTACAATGATAATCATTTTAAACATTAAAAAAATTATAATTTTTTAATTTTTTTCAACTGCTGCCATAGGTCCCATTAATATTCAACAGCACGAGGGCCATTCCACCTATGCCATTATCTTCTTGATTTGTAATACTGATATGATACATCGTGTATTGGTCATATCATTAAGCCTTGCATGTAACTTTAAGTATGGTATTAGAATCCTTACACGTACATAATGCTCACTTTCTTTACCATTTCACCTATTTAATCCTTTGTTATTTCTTGATACACCATAAGTGTGAACGAAGGTTTAAATCAAATACTATCAATATAAGATGGATTTATAAATGATATATCAAATCCATTGATCCATCAACATCTTTATGTCAAAAAATGATGTTCTTTTATATTTTTTAATAATTTAGAGATAAAAATAATAAAAGTATAATAAATATTTTTTAATTATTTTTAGTATTCTTCAAAATTATAATGGATCTGCTAATTTTTAAATTAAGATTATATGTTTCTGTAGTTTATTAATTAATGATAAATAACTAAATAAGAACATATTGATTACTTGAATAAAATATTAGTTTGAAAAATTGATTTAATTTACATTAGTAATTCTCAAGAAGTTGAATGCATTGGCTTAATTTTTTTGCTTAGTTAACAAAATTAAGAACAACTAAACATAGGAAAATTGATTATGCAATTAAAGTGTAATAGTTGTTTTTCAATTTATATCTTGGATCTTTGGTTTATGGATCATGTGCATTTTCATGAATCTAATATATCATTAGATTAATTATATAAATCATCAAATAATGTATTATTAGTAAAGTAATTGAATGATATCTACATGTCCTAAAATCCTAGTATTGTTGTTTGTAATATACTTTTTTTGTATAAACTATTAAAGTATGTATTTTTTATGTATTTATACGTTGTTTTTATTTTAACTTTAGATTTAATGTTATTAACATATTTGTAGAACTTGTGAGAATTTCCCTAACGTATCCAAGCATATCCATATTTGTCGGGTCGAGCTTACCGATGCGATGTATGATACCAATATTTTAAACCTGGGTGAAAATTTGTCAGGCGAATAAGTTGCCTAATGCGTTGACAAATTGCATGGGGAACGTGAACAAATAAAGTCACCATCACCCCTGGTGGTGCATGCAACGCATGAACTCAACAATAAATAAATACATACTGAGAAACAAAACCTTGGTAATGAACTCCAGACCCATCAATAGGGCCAACTCTAGCCCGGCCCCTCTCTTTCTCACCATTTTAAGGATGGCAAAATCTTCCATCTCAGAGAGACAGGAGTCTGGACATAAAACCTGTTTGGGGCCTCCACAAATTTGTTCTTCACTCCAAGGCAGATAAGAAGTTTGACCAAAATGTCACATATGATATCAAACCCAACTCATTACATCCATTAATGAGATATCAACAGCATAACTTAGACAAGAAGAGAGAGAGAGGAAAGGAGGTGACAGGATTCCAAAATATGCCAGTATTTGAATAAAAATATGCTACCAAATTAGGTATAGAAGAAGATGAAGAGTGAAGCAAAGGATGAGAGGAAATACTAAATTATAAATCATGGAGAAGTAATTAAAGTTATTATGAAAAGGAATAAGTCTCTTGAGTCCCTTCATAAGAATTTAAGAAGTTCTGGAACCAGGATATTGAAGAAACATTTTTT
Source organism: Nelumbo nucifera (assembly GCF_055504915.1). Lineage (NCBI taxonomy): Eukaryota > Viridiplantae > Streptophyta > Magnoliopsida > Proteales > Nelumbonaceae > Nelumbo > Nelumbo nucifera. The sequence goes on from NC_142654.1 coordinate 32,531,378, forward strand.
CTCTACCATTGTAATATAGGAAGTGTTCTTTTTTGGATTTTGAGAGAGGGGAAAGTTGGTCATGGGATTTTGGTTCCCATTGACCAAGAATTTCATTTTCATTTTCCAGATTTATGTGGGGACCAGGGAAAATTTATTTTCCTGGGTATACCCATCTCCTAGGTGGGTAAATAAATTTTCCACCTAGGGGGAAAGTTGTTAGTACTTGAATAGGACAAAAATGCCCCTTTTAATAATGGATTTTTATGGATAAAATGGACATTACCTTATTTACTTAGAAAATAAAAGAACATGGGTAAATGCACTTACCTGGATAAATGTTTCCCAAGAAAAACTTGTGTAATTGCATTTACCCAGATAAATAACTTAGTGAAAAGCAAATGGGACCATAAAGTCACACTGCAATTAAAGAATTTACTAGAATTTCTTTTCTTAGTATAAAGACATACACTAGATAGTATTTGGCATTTTGTTAATCAATAAGGAAGATCATTACTGCTACTATTGAACTCTCTCTCTCTCTCTCTCTTCTTTCAGGTACGTTTTCACTAAGCAATCATTGCTAACAAACTTGTACTTTATTTTCTAAGGATTTGACATCCGATCTCTCCAAGAGTTGTTGATCACGAGAGTCACATTTTAACATTTAACACGCAAAAGAAAAGGAAAAAAAAAAAAGGGAAAGAGCAATAGCTTTGTTGCATTCTTTTATATTCTTTCTGGTTTCTCTCTTCCCTATGTTAAGTCCATCTGTAACGTTCACACTAAATTCAAGCAAAACCATACCAGACTTCATAAACAATATTTCTTGTAGAAGTTGCTAACTCTCTACATCCATCCTCTATAAATAGAATTTTTTTCTATGAGCTTCACTTCAATTTATTGTAATATCAAAAATTAATTAACAGAAGATGTCCAAGGAAGCAGATGATGCAAGACAGTATCAATGTCTGAAAAAATACGAAGAGATCGTAAAGCAAGTAAGTTTATATCTGTTTCTTAATCATTTGTCGTTGATTTAGGATTAAACTTGATAGCCATTGTTGCAGCAAAATTTCCAATGAAGTTTACACTTTATTTTACTTATTTATTTATTTAGGGGTGCAAAAGTTTATCTCAATCAGTATAAATAACAGATGAAAAAAGAAAATCAACATGAGTTCTCTTTATTTCTTGTATGTGATGCATAAGATATTCAATTGTTAATATACTAGCAAGATTTGGTAAATTGGATTAAAATTCATATATGATATGATTACCAACTTAAGAAGAGGTTTGCTGCTGCTGGTTTTATTGCTAATTTTATTCCATGGGAGATTTAAACCGAGTTATTATGGATTAAATAGAACCAGCCTAAGGGCTTTCAAGAAAAAAGAAGAAGTTTATTAATTTTGTGGGTTATTTATTTTCCGGTTTGATGAGCTGATCAACATTGTAGATGCCAGAACCAAACAGCCAAAGTATCGAAGGAAACGCTCTGTAAGTTCTTAATATACTATCTAGTTACTACCATGAATGTTCTCTTTCTCATTTTTTAAAGATTTTATGTTATATAATATTCATCTCTCTCTCTCTCTAAATCAATCAAATTCCTTCATAGATAACCTACTTATTTCTGCATGTGGAGGGTCAATGTGGCCAATCCACCATCCTTTTAGATAAGGAATGTTTGGATTCATTGTATCTTCATTGTCCTAGTCCAAATTAGCTACATATCCATGAAATTTATTGGAGATTTTCTTGAGTAATTTAGTTGAAGGTTTCAACCTTTATCAAAGATATCAAAAAAGGGAAGTTTTAGCAACATGGTAAAGGCTCTTGTTGAAACTTATATCATCAATAGATGATGAAGAGAGTGACATCTAAGCCATTTTGGGCCCCCAACCATGCATGCACGATTCTTGATTCATTTAGGTGGTTTTTACTATTTTATGTACCTGTAAATGGCATAATGACACATATGTGATAAACAAGAAATAAACTAATTAGAGAATCTATTTATTTATTTAATATTATTTGTTATTTTATTCTTAATAGACACATATTTCAATCTGTAATAATGTAAAGCTCAATCTCTACTAACTTGAAGTTGATATTTGTATTTTATTAGGGCTACTGCCTTTAAATGCTGCATATAATGTGCATGACAAAGTGAGTCATGCTTCCACTATTTAAAATATAAAAATTGAAGGCTATATTAATTTATGTGGAAATTGTAAAATACACAATGAGAATAAAATCAGGGCTGGTACACATATAGATTATCCAGAATTGTTTCATCAAATGGATGGTTTAGATCTACTAGGTCATCCATCTATGTGGCCAAGAACTATTTGTAAGGACATAAGATTGTTCATTGAAATGTATCAAACTGGTTTCTAGGAGGAACATCTCTAACCTATTTAACATAACCATTTGTTGAATAATAACTTAATAGCCTGACCAAAACATTTCAATAAGGCCTTGTTCATTTTTTTTGGAAAGCTATGCATTTACTCATGTTATTTTATTTTTCAGGTAAATAAGATAGTGATCGTTTTAACCATAAAAAGTTATTATTAAAATGGACAATTTTGTCTCATCCAAGTGTTGACAACTTTCCCCCAAAACAATAAAGTTATTACCCACTTGGGAGATGGGTATCACTTACCAAGGAAAAATAAATTTTCCATGAACCCCACATAAATCTGAAAAAGAACATGGTATCTTGGTCAATGAAAACCAAAATCTCGTTGACCAACTATCACCCTTTCAAAATCCAAAAAAAATGAATGAGCCCTCAAAGAGAAAATGCTAATTCAAGATTGCATGAAAATACTTTTTTTGGGCTTCTTCATATCAACATGGATATTGTTATTTATAGCTCTCACATGCATATATAGATATGTGTGCATGGATGCATATATGATGCTTTTATATGTGTATGTATGTATATGAAATTCATGTTGTTTATGCTCCCCCACCAATTAATAAGCCCCACCATTTCTTTTCCTATAAAACCATTGTTTAATTGAGCCTTCTTTTCTTTATTCTTAGATCTCTCAAAGGAGTGGCAGTACTACCATGGAGACAAGTCAATCAAATCAGACGAGTGTTGATGGATTTATGCAAACCATAACTAGATTTCTACATGAACTCAAAGCAAGTCCAACAAGCCTCGATCACACATCAACTACTCATTGTTAATTTGCATTTTAATTTGATTGTTATGATGCATGTGGAACATATATACTGATTGTGATTTGCAGTTCTGAAGATATTGGTCATACACCAACTACTCATTGAAGTAGAAATAATAAGAGTCCATCTGAAGACTGAAGCATGTCCTAATATTGCTATTTATGATAATTTGAACTTTAGTTAGGCTGTGTTTGGATTGATGAAAAATAAGAGAGAAACAGAAATGTGATTTCATATTTTTCTCTCTTGATTTGAGGCATCTAAGGGTAGTGACTTTTACCTAACCACACTTCCACTTTTCACATAATGTTGGTAATTCTATTTGAAAACACAGAACAAATTTAAATTCTCTTATACTGCACATTTTGTCTTTAATCTATCTAATTACCCACAGATCTATCAAAATAATTTACTAAGGCTCGGTTTGGAAGGAGTAAAAATGCAAATATGTGGAATGTAAAACCTTATATTTTGTATTATTTTGAATGTAATTGTATTGATTGTACATATTTATATTTGTACTTTTTCTAAATTTGCAGTGTAATTTACATTTGCACTAGTATAAATGCATTGGAATGCAAATTCCGGTTTACTTTTTTTTTCAGATTTGAATTTGTCTTATTTGTTTGTGAGGAACAAAAATAAAGAAGTGAAATGATGTAGTCCTCACTTTAAATGAAAGATTATGGAAATAAGAGATCGGTAATTTGTTTAGGTGTCTGGTAGGAAGCAAGAATATTATGTGGCTCCCACTTATATTAGAGATAACTGAGGTTTGAGGAAGGTGGTGTGTGAAAATTTTTGCATCAGGTTTTGAGATGTAAAATTTGTACCACAAATACAAATGAAACAAAAAGTACAAATTTTATATCAAAAACACAAATCATAATTTAAAAACAAACAGATGTATAACTGAATCGGATGCAAAATTTGTATTTGAATCATATTTTCACTGCAAATGAATAGAAGATCAATGATGAATGTGCTATAGGCACATCACCCCACCCTATTTTATGAGGCTAAAATCTTATTTCTGAATCATTTCACTTATCATCATCATAATCCTGCATATTTTTTATGGAGGATATATTCTGTGTGATAAATATTAATTCAAAAAACAATAAGGAAATTTTATGAACATCTAATATAACATGTCATAGAGCCAGCCAGGGAGATATGACCACGCACTTTTAGATCACTACCATCATGCATTTACTAGGTGAGCCTCACTGCTTCACAAGTGGTACCTAAGAAGCTTTCTTATAAAAAAGAGAAAAATAAAAAAACTTGACCAATGTTTTAGAACCGTTGTTGAGGCGGACGGTCAGATCGTTTGGCCTGGAACCATTCATGCAATTGGTTTTTTTTTTTTACCCCAAATCTGGTTTTTAACAAAAAATCGTTGAATTGGACATAACCCATTGACCCGAGCAGTTGAACCGTCGATCCGTTCAATGGCCATTTTCTATTTTAATTATCTTTTGTCAAAACAAGTCATTCATCCGAATCAGACGATCAAACCATCAACTCAAAAACTGATGATCAGAATGGTTCTGATTTCAGGTCGTTTTTAAAAGATTGGTCTATTCTTTGAAAAATAAATACTAATAGAAGGATTCATTCTCAAGAATCCAACCTGTGAGTTACATCCACTTCTCACCGTTGCTTTTACATGTACAATTCACTTTCTAGCACATATAAATTGGTAACACAAGATAGAGAACATCCCTTGTCTTGTTTTCACTACTTGAAATAAATAAGGTTTTCTTAGAAGTTGATGTTACAGTTTGTTCTCAAGGATTTAGAAGCATATATAAGAGGATGAGAAGGATGATAAGGATGACAAGGACAAAGGTGGGTGTTATGCAGGTTTATGAATAAGAGAGTTATAATTGGATAAGAACAAAAGGAGAGAAGCCAAATCATCCACATTATTGTTATGATTATGATGTACATGTAGATGTGGAGGCTTCAATTCAATTACTGAGACTATTTATGGAGACACTACAGTATGGAATTATAGATATTTATATGTCAACAAATAAGCTAAATATATCAATACCAAAAAAAAAAAAAAGAAAAAAAAAGTGTTGTCAAACTTGTTATTATCAATACAATCGCATTATGTATGATAAAATCTCTGGCTGACAAGTGTGAGAACACGGGTTTGATCTAAAAGGAAACTCACCCATTTTGAATTTCAGAAATTTGGTCCATTTTTTATCAAAGTTCCGGAGAGAAATTCCAAAAAAAAAACAAAATATTTAGGAAAAGTACTTTGTTAACTACATTATTTGTGACAGGTTTATAGCAAATAAAAAAAATTCGGATGCCAAAATCCCAAACTTTCATCAGAAATAAATCCACCCATAATTTTTGGGATTTTGTTTCAATTATATCATAACAAAAACTGAAACATCATAAATAAATTTTTGCCATTCACAAATATGTGGCTGACATGAAATGATTCACTTTAATTTACCATGAAGAATTGTAAAATTTAAAACTATAGTACTCCCTAGTTATGGTGAGAAATCAATGTTTGACATCAAAGATTCTAAAGAAATTGTTTTGATTTCAAGTGTTCAGAGAGGATTTAATTTGTCTTACAAGAAATGTATTTCACATTTGAAATAAGACACAAAAGGCTTAAGATTGTCAATTCAAATTAGAAGGCTGGTTGGGTAAAGATTTGCCACGCCACGCGTAAATCCAGATTATCGATACAAAAAATAAAACAAGAGCCAGTGCAATTCCACGTTCATTATTCACTTTGCTTTTATTCGGTTGTGATTTTGTGACGTACGTGATATGTATTGATAAATTGAATTGAGATGAAAGATCATAAGCTCCTAGTGATTGCCAATTTGTCATTGCTAGTTCTGGCTATTATATTCTTTGCTACGTAACAAAAACCATTTTGTCATTAGTGACGCCACCCCATCTCTTCAAGCCCAAGATAAAAGTGATACAAAACAAAAGTGCTTTTCCAATATTTAAAATTACTAAAAAGCTCCCCCACTTTTGATTTATTTTGTTTTTCTAAGGTTTTAGGAAAAAGAGAAAAAAAAAATCAAAACCTTATTCTTTTTGAATGACCTTTATTATTTGGCTTTGGAAGAAGAGATGTGTGATTAGGTGCTATATGTATATATGTATGTATGTATGTATGGATAAATAAATATAGTAGAGAGAGGGAGAGAGTAATTTTCCTTTTTATCTCAGAATGAAGGTTTGATGGGTATATAGGTCATCGTGGCCCATCTGAACAAATAGTCTTCATGGGCCGCAAATATGGAAATGGAATGATGGGTCATTGGTTTTTGTAATTGATTAAAAAATAAAACCGTTTTCTTTTTCTTTTTTTCCTAGTGAGTCAGCCATTCAACCAGATTAATCCATAATGTCATACAACGAATGAATATATAAAAAATAGAAGAAAATTTAACAATTTTGTACGTAAACTTGAACATACCTCTCATATCATATACTGAATAAAAAATAAGTATGATAAGATATTAACTATTTTTATTAATAATAAAAACACAGAAAAAACAGAGTAATATTTGGCCCATGACCTGCTAACTAGATCGTGGTTCAACCATCTGGTCTGAATACAGATCAGTCCAGGACATTCTAAATAATTGAAATTGACCCACTATTACCCGTATTAGCGTATTGCCGCCCAATTCAATGGTTTTGGGGAAATAACAGGTATTCTGGCCAATTTCTGAATCGGATGGTCTAACCGTTCGAGTCAACGATGGTCAAAAATCTTGATTTCTTTTTTTTTTTTTTTTTTTTTTCATCAACCCTTTTGTGTTTCCTTGACAATAAAAGTGAAACATAGCACTGATGACAACGCAGGAGTTTCACTTTGCTCGTTAATGGAGGGAGGGGAATACCATTTTGAAATGATGGATGGAAAACACGAACATGTAACTTCATGTCATCACTCCACTCATCACGTGAAGTTTGAGAGCATTTTTCAAAGCATGGATGACGACGCGGCTTTGTCATCTACGGTTAAAAAAGAGCCTCCCCATCCTTCCACGAAGGATCGAAAGCTTTTTGGGCTCATTTAGATTTCAGGAGCTTGCCAAATGGCAATGTTATTGTTGGATTGGATTTTGGGTGACGAGGAATCATGTCACCCAACTATTATTAGATATTTTCGACTCAACCCATTCTAATTCTAATGGGTTACTCGATTCATGTTGACCCGCTAATAAAATAGGTGGGTGAATTGAATGGATCAAATGGGTTAGAGTCAAAATTGCCACCCTAATCATATTACGGCTATACCTTTTCCTGATCGGTCCTCGGCCTACACTATTCCTCCTGCTTCTAACAATGGGTATTACACTATGCATAGCCACTTTTGGCCTGAACAACTATAATTATAATATGATAGGGTGGTTATTCACTATTTTGGGCAAGCGCAGCTTTTGATAAATGGGACATTGCCCCTGATTAATATTCAAAAAACTAGTTGCATGATAAGGGTGTTTTTATATGTTCAAATCGCAATTGTTTATTTTTACATTATTAAATCCTCTCAAAATTAGACATTTTCACATGCCAGGCTTCGGGTTCGGCCCATGAACATTTTACACTTCTTTGGTCCGGGTTACAGTGGCCCATGAACATTTTACATTTCTTTGGGCTCGGGCCTTCAGCCAAACCCATTTAAATTTTGATAAAACTAAGTTCGAATCAGCTCATGAACAACTCTACTCAAAACTCTAGCATTCAAAAAAAAAAAAGGAAAAAAGAAATTCTTAAAACCCTAGATTCCTAGAACCAAGGGGCCCGTTTAATTCACAGGAATAGGGGTATTCTAGCTGTTTGGATGGTGGAATGAGATTCCAATGGCATTCTCCCATTTGAGAAAATGAAAACTCTAGCTTCTTCCTCTTTTGGAATGAGAATCTCATTCTAACTCCCCACCCCCCCGAGTGATTCCGATTCCAATTACATGGGATTTTGATTCCAGTTCCAACCACAAATCAAATGGACCCTAAATAATAATGGCCTTTTTTATTTAAGAACCGTTTGGTAGCAGTTGAAGTAGTTGAACTTAATGACTTATTGCTTTATCTTTTGGTAAATTATTAAGGACATTGTAAATTCAAAGCTTAAACCTAAAAAAGCAAAGCCAGTAAGTCTTTTAGGTTGTGTTTGGTTTGAAGGAGAAGGTAGGGAAAGGAAGGGAAAGGCCCTGCCCTTTCCTTTAAACCAAACACAGCCTTAGTTCAGCCACTCTTAATGGAGTAAGCTCTTGGGTAGAGGGACTCAGCGCTCGTTTGGGTGGGTTTTCACATAGCTACCAAAAAAGCCTATAAACACTGTTTTATTGAAAAATCCGGGGAGCCCAAAGTGATTACTTCAACGTTGCTTGAGCTGTGTTGACTGAACAGCTTCAAAGTAGGGGTGCAAATGGATCAGATCATGATCCAATTCAATCCAAATTCGTTCTTATTTTGTTGAGTTCGGATAACCTACTATCATATTTTCATATTGGATAAGGGATCCAATTGAAAATTGGATGGAATTTGAATCACCCCCTATCTGATTCGATTTGGCATATGTGTGTGTGATGAAAAAGACATGTATATATTAATACATATGATGAAAATAGTTGAAAAAAAATATTTATATCTTTTATTTTTTTCATATAAATTGTTATGTTTTTTTTTCTTTTAATAATTTATTAAAATTTTCAGAATTTGAATCAGGTTGGACCAGATTAGATTCATTTCACCCTTAAACTATTCCTTTGCCAAAAACTGTTGACTTGGTTAGTGATCCACTAATATAAACAATCGATCCATCGACCCATTCAACCCGAACAATCTTTTTTGGCTGCTTTTTATTTTAATTATTTGTTTATTTTTTAAATCATAGTGGGTCATCCATTCAAACTGGATGGTCAAACCACTGACCCAAAAAACGATGGCCAAAGGTTTCAATTCCAAGTCGATTTTTAAAACATTCTTCTCTCTCTCTCTAGCAATCTAACAATGTAAATAAAGAGTACCAAAAATAAAGGCAGTCCAGTGCATGAGGCTCCCACCAATGTGGGGTTTGGAGAAGGACAAATGTACACAGCCTTACTGTTTGAGTTATGGTTGAGCTGGCTCTGGATGGCACGTAGCAACCTTTGTGGCCATACGGATAAGGAGGACAGCTCCGTCGGAGATTAGAACTTATCACGAAGACCTCGGCAAACAACCTCATCCCTACAACCCCGGAAGCCTCATCCAAATAGGACATAGATCTTTGGCTATAAATAGGTAACCTCCACTCAAGGTAAGCAACTTTTGACTCTTCAAATTCCATATTGTTATTACTTCTACCCGGACCAATGTTGTTCTCAACTTCTTGGCCCGACCACCCATCTCTCCCATCGCTGACTTGAGCGTCGGAGTGCCTATTCGGGGAACATCTCCTCGGGACTCTGATCTCTTTCTTGGTTTTAAATCTTAATCTTGGTGTACGACTTCGTCCTTCCACCTCGGCTTTACCAGTTGGCAAGACTATCTAATCGCAATCTTGATTCAGAACACCTTGGATCGGACAACATCACTTACCTCTACACATATAGAAACGTTGTTTCCAAGATTTGAACCCTGGTCACCCAGGTTGCAATGGAGCAACCTAACCATTGCACTAAGGCCCACCTTGGTCACCCAGAATATGCTAAAGCTAGCTTTATATAATTATCCATTAAACATGCTTTAAAAACAAAAGACTAAAAAAGTAAAAATAGCAACACAAAAGAATTTTACCTAAAAAAAATTAAAAAAAAATAACACAAGTAAACACACTTATTTGATTAGATGTTACTTGAAAAACACTTACTCCCTTGGTAAATGGCTTACCCAAAAATAAACATGGCCAAAATTTCCAACCAGTTGATGTTATTTGATTGATATAATATTCTAAATCATTAGCAACCTACTTTTGGGGGTTTGAGCTATCAAATATTCAAATTGTTGCCCTTAAATTTGTGGTTATCTAGATTAATTTGCACGCTTGTCATTTTGTGCACAACAACAATGTCATCCACTTCTCGTAGTAATTCAAAGATCTCCCACTTGGTAGATAAGGCCAAGTTTAGTATCAATTTCAGTGGAATGTTTTTGTCGCCCCAAACAACAAAAATGTTTATTAACCAACAAATGATCTAATTAGGGAAATGATAAATGATTAATTGAATTCAATTCAATACCCATATCTGATTTAATTGAAATGTTTTATTATCAATACCCTTTACCAAATAAAAAATAACATGTAATACAATTTTATTAGAAGTATGTGTAATATAATTTTATCCAAATCTCATATGCGTATATTACTGTTGTAATTTGTTTGATATTTATCAAATCGAATCAAACTATATCCAAATTTGATCTAAAAAATTAAATACTATAAATTTAATATTTGAATTCAACTTATTACCATCATGGTTTTTAAAACCGACCCAAAGACCGAACCGGTCAGGGGTCCAGTTACCAGGTCGAACGGTCCGATTGTTCGAATCGAGCAGTCGGCCCGTTCTGAAAAAAAAAAGTTAAAAAAAAAATAAAAATAAAAAACGGTCAAAACTGTTCGAATGGTTAACCGCCCGGTTCAGCGGTTTATTGACCAAAATCAACAATTTTTTGAGAAAATCTAGTTTTGGGGGAAACGGAACCGGTCACCTGACCGTTCGAATGGTTAATCGACCAGTTCCCGATTTTTCCAATCCGGTTGCACAGTCTGGTCTGATTTTGAAAACCATGATTACCATATTCAAATTATTCTAATTTAATTAAATGGATCATGATGCAAAATTTGATTGGCAAAAAGATGATATGACCAATATAAACCCCTTTCCACTAAATGGGAAAGCTATTATTTAACCATGAATTCACTTGACCATTCATGTCCATTTTATACCCTACAAAAAATTGGAATTTTTTTCCAACAATTGAAGGGATTAAACAGTAATTCAAGATATTATTAGAAAGTCCATAAAGGGGCCTTGCTTTGCCACATCTATAGAGGCTTCTCTGTTCAAACTTATTCCATTGATGAGAGCGAAGATGGTTACCCTTTGATAGGAGGTGGCCCATCATAATATAATATTATAATCTTCTTTTCACAAAGCTTTTAGATTTATAAAGTGACACCCCCCCCCCCCCCACACCCAAATGAATAATATTGGCACTGACCCTGACAATTATAATTTTGAACCAGTCCCCTACATCTCTAACAATTATTATCTAGCCTTTTTCCATCTAATAAAAGGATAATCTATATTATGAGCACCTATTTTCTATATGACGAATGTTCAAATAAAATTTTAATTGTATTTTGTTCCTTTTATGGTAAATTATTTTGTTAATACATTAAAAATAAGCAGATCTTCATTATGAAGAAAACTAAACAAAGAAATAGAAATTTGGTTCTAAATTTAACTAGCAAAGAAATCAAAATAAAAAATAGAAAGTAGAAAGTAAAATGAAAAAATGGTCCCTCTTATCCCTTCTTCTGCCTTTTTAACTCATTGACCCATTTGGTTGAACTAGTGATCCATCAACTTGGAGGGAACCAATTTAGCCTTTAGGTTGGTTTTTAAAACATTGTTTTTTTAACCCAAAATTTATTCTCAATGGAAGGGTGGTCATCGTGTTATTTTATTGATGATAGGCATATGGGGGGACATAAAAACCTTACCCACCAAAAAAATCGACACAAAGTAGCCATGAGCTCATAAAATGTATAACTAGTTATCTAATGACTACTAAAAACTCATCTAACATGAAGAAAAGGAAGACACATACTATCATCAGAAATAAGAGCTTAAATAGAAAATTGAGCCTAACTGAAACCATAGAAGACCGACTTAGCTTGTTGATCACAACCTGGCCAGATTGGCCAATGCATCTATCACTCTATTCCCTTCTTTACTAGTGATCGACTCATACAAGCTAGTCATAGCCAAGCAAGAGAGTTCAGAAAGCTACTAAGCAAGAAACCTATAGAGCAAGAGAGCTAGAATGAGAGTGTAAAGGCTTTACCTTGGATGACATGCCCTTAAATAATTGTTAGGGAGTGGCATTATGCTCCTTGCCTATTGAACGTGTTGGCTTTTGAAGTAACCAATAGTTGAAACATTAGAGGCACAAGCCACCCATCATAGGATGAGGAGTTTGAGGGACGCTAGTGTGTTGACCTTGGTGGACATTGGGCTCGGTTAGTCTTCACCGTGTGTCCTTATCATGTCCAAGACCAACGATATTCACCAACATTAGCTTAAAGGTCGAAAGAGAATGCACCATGTCAATGTAGACCTACTCATTTGGACTGGGGGTACGTGTCAATCATTGGCTTGGCCATATGGGGACCTTTTTACAGGTTCACATGGTGGTCAACTTGGACTCAATTTTCATCGTCATCACCTATCCCTTACTCTAGAGGATGAGGTGTGGAGTACTCGACGGTTGAATGAGGATGGGCTCTTCATCAAACTTGGCTAATGAAGTATTCAATTGGTATTGGGTTGGGTTGACCAGTTGAACTTCCGATTTGAACTTAACACGGATAATGAATAATTGCTTGCATAGGGCACTAAAATTCAAATTTTAAACTTAATGGTTAAGTCTTCAGGTTGTAATGCTTCATCTCCTAAGCTAGTGAGTAAGCGCAACACATGGAGGAAGTAGGATCATACGATCAATGGCACTACACGTTCTGGGCCACTGGGTTTATTTCAATATGAGGTAGGTTTGCCTTATAAAAGGAAAGAGCCTAGAGAGCAAGACTTGTCATTTGTGGTTGGGTCTTTGGTTGGGAACAGCCAAAATCCTCATCTTTAGCTTCGCTACTATAATTCAATAAGTCTCTCCCCCTAACCTGATGTCTTCATTTTTGAATTGCTCTTCTAAGTTTAGTAATTCTACCTTTGAGAGAAAGTTGGAAAGTTTGTTCTCTCATCATAAGATGCATGGGTCCTAGGCACCTAAGGTTAGTGATGGTGTCGGAACCGAGGTCAATATCCTTGGCAAGGTAGGTCCCCAATTGAAATTGAGGTCCTTGAAGTGAGTGATTAAGATACCAAGGTAGATGAAGAAGCTAAGACAAGACTTAAAGAAGGGATTATTCCACTAATCGGAGCAAGGGCTGAAGAGTGCACTTTGTTAAAGGGAGACATGGATAGGATTTGGGATTGGTATAACTTCCCTTCAGAGTATAAACTTATGTATCCAAATAAGTCAAATCAAGCATGTTCTTGCCCTAGGGATCTTTGTGTATACAAGGATAGTCTGATAGTCAGGCTTCAGTTTCCTTTGCACAAGGTATTAGTTACAATGTTGAGGCGTCATAGAGTGTTGTTCATGCAACTAGTGACTAACTCTGTTAGGTATTTGGTGCCCTTGATCTATGTGTGTACCCTTCATGATATTGCACTAACGTAGAAGCTCTTCAAGGTGATATTCATGTTGAAGCCACATCCTCGGGAGCAAGGGTGGTACTAAATTTTTGCTCAACTTAGTATGAAGATGGTGTCTAAGGCTCCCTCCTTGATCTATGGATAGAAGGGGAGGCTTTTCTTTATCTCCACCAAGCATTGGTGGCCTCTTAGATTAAGGTGGGACACCCTTGAGATCAATATCAAGGTGCCTGTGGGACTTTAGTTACAAGGATGTCAAAAGTTTAAATAGGTTGGCTAGGCTTAACCTCCATGTGAAGCTTTACATGTTTTTCCAAGGCCAAGCTAATAGAGGCCCATATGTGTCCAGCTTGGATAGGTGGTAGGTTTGATCAAGTCGTTGTTGGCTTTGTTTTACCTTGATTCTAATGCTAGCTAGAGTTTATTCTTTATAGGTGATTAGCCCCTAATGGACAACAAGGCAACTTGACTTTGTAAAGAGGTGAGGAAGAAGATAGTGGTAGTCAAACTAAAGGTTGGGGGTGGAAGTGGCTGGCTACTTGACCCCTTTAGCCTTATAAGCCACTAAGAGGGCTTAGGTTGAGGAGATGGTCCCAATTAGTGTGGTCTCCAATTTCGAAAGTCCCAAGTCATCTCCACCAAGGGTGGACTCCCATCATTGAGTTGATAAAGGGATGCCAATGAGAGGGCAAAGTCATTGGTTTACTAGCCTCATTGGTTAGTTGAGAAGAATGACATTCTTGAGCTTCCAAAGGTCACCGAGCATCTAACTTAGAGGGTGCTTCTCTTAGCCATCCGAGAGGAGATGCTAACGTACTTGACATAGACGCTGGAGTCAACTACCTTAAAGATCACGATACAAGTATTCATCGAGATTTCCAAGCTCTTTTGTTTCCCTTTATTATTTCATTTTCTAACGCATGTGGCTGATGTAGACAGCCTATGGTCACTAGTTTGGTGAATTGTTCTAGGGCCACTACTTGTCGTATTAACATGCTAGAGAAGAAGAAAAAGAAGGAAAAGGTGGAGGTCAATGCTCGAATTGCGGATAAAAAAGCTAAGAGGAAGGCAACCGAGGTTAAGCTAGCCAAGCTAAAGGAGGAGGTTCCATCTTAGAGGCCCTAGTTGATTTAACCAAAGCTAATGCCAAGCCAATGCCAAAATGGTGAACAAGGCAACCAAGGAGGAAAAAAGAGATTAGGGCCTGAGCAATCTAGAATTACAAGGCCTCTCAACAATATCTTTTGGGCCTATATGGGCATGGGGACGATTTGTACATTATCAGCTTTGAAGAATATTGCAAGAAGATGACTGTCAATTTACAACCCTAGATGGGTGATTCATTTCCAAGCTTTGATCTGTTGGTCGGCCCTTCTATGATGGTGGCTAAGTAGATTGTCGAAGACTATTAATACTCTAGTTGAGTAATGAGGCAAGCTTTTCTATTGTCAACTGTAGAGTTGTTCTCTATTTTTTGCATGGATGTCCATTGGTTTGGGGAAAGCTTTCTTTCTACATAGATGTGCATTGGTCTTCAAACCATTAACTTTGAATGGAGAAATAAATTTACATAGAATTATGTGTTTTTAACTTGCACCATCGATAGGATTACATGCTTCCCTAGTTGAGGCCTATTAATCTTGTCCCATATTCAAAACGTTATAAGTCGATTCAACACAATACTTGTACACTAAGACCATTTCCCAAGGCCTATCAAGTTGCACCTTGTTTTTGGGTATCAATGGGCATCTCAACTTATTGTCTTTGATCTCAGGTGATGGTTGGCCATTATGACTTCAGTGAACCAAACAATGATTGTCAAGTTTAGGCCATGATCATCAAAAGTCGCTTAGGTTTATAGTTCTAAGTTGAGGTCTTGTGGTCATGACTTGTTTGCCCTCATTTCTTTAAGTGTGGAGGCTTGGCTCGGTTCTTGAAGTGTTTAAGGTCATTTTTTACACTTGGTGAGCCAAGTGGGCATTTGCAGGCATGCCCCCAATTCTAAGTGCTTGGGGATCTTGGTCATATCAAGGTTAGTTTTCAATATTTAGCTAATGCATCCATACCTATGGTTCGCACCAAGTGAGCAATTTTATTGGTCATTGGCCTTTTGAGGCTGAACTAGCCATGTAATTGGAGTTTGAGTTGGTCAGTTGCAAATTGTCATCAACTAGGGCTGTCATTCACTTTGATCCAAACCCAGATTAGGTCTTAAGGTCAAACTTGGTGCTCGGTTCTGTTAGTGCTCAACCTTGTTAGTGGCATTAAGTGTTGGTATTGTCAGTGTTCATAGTGTGTGCAGTGCTATTAGCGCTTATCATCATCTACAACTTGCAAACACAAATGGGAAAAAAGAGGATTTTATTTCCAAATATGTACAAGTACAACTTTAGGTCTTTGTTATGCTCAACACCTTTATTGATAGTACATCCTCAGGTTCGAAGAATTCTAAGTGTGAGGCACAATTTCCCTTTCAAGGCCCTCTAACTAGTAGGAACTTAGCCCTAACACTCTAATGACTCAATATGGCCTTTCCTAGTTCGATCCTAGGCTCCTAGCTTGCCCAATCTTGGTTCAGGGACAATGACTCTCCTTAACACGTGGTCATTGACCTTAAATTGTGTGCATTGGACCCATGTATTGCAATACTTATCTACCCTTTGGAGGTCATTCTGATCTAAGCTTGGCCTCTAACTTCTTCTAGGAAGTTGAGGATGGCTCATAATCCTTCTTCATTTGCAACTTCATTTAAGTGTTTGATTCGAAATGTAGAAAAACCAATCTCGATTGGGATGACAACCTTTGTCCTGAGGGTTATGTTAAAGGGAGTCTCTCCTGTGGCTGTCCTGGTGGTGGTACGATATGCCTAGAGGACGCTTGGAAGTTCTTCCACCCAATGTCCCTTGGCTCGATTTAACCTCATCTTGACCCTGTAGAAAAGATGGCAGTCAATCCGGATTTAATTTTCACCCTCATCAAATACATTGATAAAAAATTAAATGCATGTATTTGGAAGGTTGATAGAGATAGAAATAGATAGAGAGACAGGAGGGAGGGAAAGAGATGTTTACAATTAGATGGCTTATTGGACATGTGAAATAGATTAAAAGTAAGTTTTAGGTGAGCCTATGAGGTGATAATTTAGGAGAAATTTTAGGAGAGGAGATGATTTAGATGACATGGCCTAATAAGCTAGGTTAAACTTCTAGTGACTTAGCTTAAGGGGGTGGAGAGAGAGAGAGGGTTAGGAGAAAGCAAGAAAGGAGGAATAGAGAAAGGAGAGCAAGGGCGATGTGTATATATATATATATATATTCAATTTGGCCATTGAATTCAAAATCAAATTGAACCAAACCAAATATGCTAATTTGATTTGGTTTAGTTTGATTTGTTTGTTTGTTTTAATTCACTTTTTCGTTTCACTTTAGATTGGCAAATTTTTTTACTAAAATCAAATTGGAAATGTTAATATATAAAACATTAAAAACATATATTAATTATATATTAATATTAATATAATCCCTTTGGCTAAGAGTAAAAATACAATTATATACAAAATAATACAAAATAGCAGGTTTGTCACTCTACATATTTGTATTTATACTCCTTAACTGAACCTTTATATTTGTCATTTCTTAAAATAAGGGTATAATTATTAAACCATTTGATCCTAAATACACCAACCAAATTTTAATTTCCCTTTGACCCTTTGCCCTTTCCCATAGTCCCCTTTATATTGTGTTTTGAATTGTGTTTTGAATTGCTTGTTTTAGGCCCATAACTAGCGGGGACTCGTGTGATGCACGAGAAAACCGATGTCTAACTTGCTAGTTGAAAAGCATCAAAAGGATATACTGAATGTCAACTATATGCTTAATCAATTATTAATTTTCAAAATTGTATATTGGTTGAATAATCAATAAATTTTCCATAATTTCTTAAAATTACACTAAATTATATTTTATTTTCAAATAAAATTAATCAATAATTATCTGAAATCGGAATTATAATTTTTAGAAATGTAATAATTACCAAAAATCAATTACTAAAATTTTTAGAAAATATTGATAATAATTTATTAATAAATTAATTATTTGTAGTTATTTTCAGAAATTACTATTATTATTTTTTAAATTTAAATAACTATTAATGCTTAATAATTATAAATAATAAATTATCAATAATAGTAATGCTTTAATTACACTACTTTATTAATTAATGCATTACTAATTAATGTATTAATTATACATTACAGTTATTGAAAATTATTGTAATTATACATATTTATTAATTAATGCATTACTATTTATTAATTATCTCATTTATTAATCTGGTTGGACTGGACTAGTTCTAAAAATGAACTGAAATGGTGTGTTATTTAAAATGAATTAAAGAGGAGTGTGTTAATAAAACGAAATGGACCGGCTCATTGAAAAAGAGTTGGACCGGTATGATTAGGCCAAAGGTGAACTAACTTTTAAGTTTTAAGTTTAAATAGTGGGTTTGGAATCAGATCTGGAGCGGCCGCCCAGAATCCGTCCCATTAAACTCATCTTCCTAACCCGACAACATAGTTTGATGCGGGTGAACTAATCAAAACAGGGGGAGATATCCGAGACCAAATCAGCTCCCCACAATGTCCCATAACACATCCCCGCCGTTTATTGGGAATATCTCCCGATGATAATCCCAGAAATGAGGAGATGCTCTCAATACATGGCGGAGATGCACTGTGGGACGTTGTGGGGGGCTGATTTGAACTCGAGATCTCCACCCTTGTTTCTCTCCCAAACACCGTCCAATGACTTCACCAGTGATTAAAACCTCATAAAATAGGAGTTCAAATCTATGCCCCATAATGTCCAACAACACATCCTAGTCTCGATGATGTCATCATTGGGAGATACTCTCAATACATGGCGGGGATGTGTTGTGGAGCGTTGTTGGACGCCCACTTGTGGGGTGCAGATGTGAACTCCTCTATTCTTGCTCTCCCCTTGTTTTGATGTCATCCATGGTGAAACTGTTGGTTTGGTTGAAAGACAATAAACACAATCGTATGTTAGCACACTCCTATTTCGAGAGGGATCGTGTTCGTGGGTTATAGCGTGAGAACAATAATCGAATTTACGGTAAATTATGACTCCACTCTAAATTTGCTTGTTGGGGTGGGAAAGTACAGAGATATGATTGGTCCGAGAGCTCAATTACATGGCTTTAAAATAATAAAAATTTCAAAAAAAATTGTAAAAACGGGAATGGGGGGATTTTGGAGCAAAATTGGAAGAGGAGGAAGGTTCCATCTGGACTGAGTCGCTATATAATATAGTATGGATTAATCATCAATATTAGTAATTATTAATATTAATCATTATTATACTAATTATATTTATTATTATTAAATAATTTATAGAATTCATGATAATCTCCACTAATTAATGGTAATGTATTGATGATTTTTTTCTATTTATATTGATTTCCGGTAATTAATGTTATTTTTTTGAATATTAAGGGTAACTATTTATGCTGACAATTTTCTGTTTATTAGTAATTATTAATATTATTTTTATTGCAATTAATTATTTTTTACTAATGATTTATTAATTTTTATTCGTTATGTTATTTTTTAAAATATTAATCATCAATATTAGTAAGTATTAATATTAATCATTATTATCCTAATTAGATTTATTATTATTAAATAATTTATGGAAATAATTATTCATAAAAAAAATAATTTATGGAAATAATGATAATCTCTACTAATTTACGGTAATGTGTTGATAATTTTTTTCTATTTATATTGATTTCTAGTAATTAATATTATTTTTTAATATTAAGGGTAACTATTTATGTTGACAATTTTCTGTTCACTAGTAATTATTAATATTATGTTTTTTAATTAATTGATTTTTTATTAATAATCTATGGAAATAATGAATTATTATTTTCTGAATATTAAGGGTAACTATTTATGTTGACAATTTTCTGTTTATTAGTAATTATTAATATTAACGAATTATTTTTTGAGTTAATTTTTATTAATAATTTATGGAAATAATGAATTATTAATTAATTTCTATTCATCATGTTATTTTTTAAAATATTAATCATCAATATTAGTAATTATTATTATTAATTAATTAGTTAATTAATATTTTAAAGTATTATTATTAAATAATTAATATTATTAAATAATTTATGGAAATAATGATATTAATATTATTTTTTTGTAATTAATTAAAGTTTTTATTCTTTTCTTGATTAATTTTTGTTAATCCCTACCAATTTTCTGTTAATCTCTATTAATTGTGTTTCGTGATTATTCATTATGCTATATTAATCATCAATATTAGTAATTATTAATATTAATCATTATTATCATAACTATATTTATTATTATTAAATAATTTATTGAAATAATGATAATGCTACCAATTTTTTGTTAATCTCTTCGTTATGCTATTACTTTAATATTAGTAATCATCAATATTAGTAATTATTTCTACTAATCTACTAATTATACTAATCTACTAATGTACTAATTAATCATTATTTCCACTAATCTACTCGTACCATGTATGATAAGGGTGGCAACGATCTCGAGCTCAGCTCGTGAAAAGCTTGGCTCAACTTGGTTTCAGCCGAGCTCGAGCCCAATTCAGGGGCTCGATTATTAAACAAGCTGAGTTCGAGCCTAATAGAGCTCGGCTCGTGAGGCTCGCAAACCGGCTCGAATATATATATAATAAAAATATATACATAATAAAAATATTATAATTATTAATTATTATAATTCTTAATTTTTTAAATATAAAATAATATATATATATAATTTTTATTTTTATAAAATATTTATAAATATATAATAAAATATTTTTATAAAATATAAAACGAACCGAGCTAAGCCGAGCTCGAGCTTATGAACTCTTGACTCGAGCCAAGCTCAAGCTCGAGCTCAAGCCTTATAGAATAGTCTCGAACCTGGTACTATTCGGCTCGGCTCGAATCCACCCCTAATGACACGGTAAACAACTAGGTCGTAATACGGGTCGGTGTCAACCAATTATCAAAAAATGGGTTGACATCAACCCACTATACAGTTTTCAAAAACGGGTCAATGCCAACCAGTTTTCTATCGTCTTCCTCACCCGACTATAAAGAACGGGTTTCTAAAAGATTTTTTCCCAATTTTTTTTAGCTTTTTTGCCCAATTTTTCTTCTTAGATACACATATAATCTTCACACTATACAATAAACTTAAAAAAGATGGAGAAAAAGTACCCGGATTCAAAGAGTAAAAGCTATTGTTCATGCTTGAAAAACAGAGTTTTCTCCACCAAAATAATGTGTTTCTGTTCCTGGTTTTGGGAAAAAAAAAAAAGGAAATGTATTTAATATTAATTAGTAATAGAGAAAAAACAAAGGAGACGGGGAAGACGACTTAACCTGTTTCGGCGATGAAATATAGAGTTCTGCCCTTTTTTTTTTTTGTCTAGAATAGTGTAGTTACACCTCCTCTTGGTCCAAAATGCCTCTATTTTTCACGAAAGATATGTGAAATCTGCTGCCTCTCCTTTTGGTCCAAAACGCTGCCAAGAATATTTGAGTTGCGAAGATGGTGAGAAACTAAAAATATGGCAATTTTACGTCCTCTGTTTTACTCCAAAACCAAGAAAGAATAGTGGGAGTTTCTAGTTGCGCATGATTTAGGAGTTTTGACATGATAAAGCTCTTCTAATCTTGATCAAGCATGACTCTAAGAAAGCCATGGGATGTGGCCAAAATAATTTAAATTGAGGAAGGTGATTCGTTGAAAACAAAATAATGTGGATTAAAAAAATAGAAAATTTAAAAAAAAATGAGAAAATTTTTTCACTGCTATGTTTTAGTATGTGTGTATAGATAGATAGATAGATTGTGTGATCAGTAGGGATTCATTCTATTAGGACTTTCATTTCTCTTTGGGGTGTCCCAAAGGGTGGTGATGTGGGTTAGCTTGGCCCAGCCCACATAGGGCTACAGGGCCCAGTCTACTAACGCCTGCTAACGTCAGCCACAGTAGGCGAGAGACCTGCTGCTTTCATATAGAGACAATCACATAAATATCAGGTGTACCGCCAGGGCTTGCAACTTGACCTCATATGGATCTCATCCGAGGCATTCATCTCTACCTACCACCAGTATGCCCAAGTATAAATAAGAGGTAACTGCCCCTAAAAAGTAATTGGAACAGAGTAATTCCAACATTTACTCACTCATTTACTTCCTGCACCTACATTGTCGACCTAGCATTAATTTCGGGAGATCCAATGCATCCGAGGACTTTCTCCAGGAACACTCTCACACTCTCCTCAGCTTCACACCTCGTACTAACTTGAGCGTCGGAGCCTCCACCTCGGGTATCCATCCCAAGGCCTTTGACACTCCCTGTCTTGTAGTAACTCGAGCCACCAGGGACCTCGCCTCGGCTACCATAGTCCTCGGAATGAGTACTTTGCCTCGGTTTGCTGTCCTCGACTTCAGTCAACCTCTTCCAAAGCCTTGAGGTCCTCGAATAACGCTCAAAACTTGAAGAGTAAATTTACCCTACTGCCCTCAGCCAAACCGCACAGCAACAATTGGCGTCGTCTATAGGAAAGTGGTTGCTAAGATGACCCCCACTTCAGGATAAACAATAATAACACTCTAAGATCCAAAATCCCTATAAGCTCGGAAGCCATGGTGAGAAGAGCCAGGAACACCCCAAACCTGGTTACCTACGAACAGTTTCAAGTCATTCTTGATCATTTGGACCTCCTCACCCAACGAATGGAAGAAGTTTACCCCGAACAGGAGGTCCCTCTCTAGGCGACCGCCCCGCTGGGGTGTCAAAGGGTCAGGGTCAGCGTGAGAACATCGAGATGTCGGCCCTCGGCCACAATAATCCATTGGCCGAACCATCAAAATCGGGCAATAACCGCCTCCCGGATTCACCTCAAAGGAATGTCTATCCTTCGAGCCGAAGGGAGAGTGGGCCCGCTCAATTCGAAGACAGTCATCAATCTTCGGAGCAGCACCACCGCTGTCGTAGGGAGCCCCCCCAAGATGATGGCAGGCAGTTAGGCTGCCTTGGAGTTCGCTCCCGAGGCAAGAGCCGATGCCATACCACTCCACCTCCCGTCTCAAACCTCAAGGATGTTTTGAATGACCATCACACCCACAGAGGAGCACGCGACCCTGTCTCAGAGTATTCGGGAGTATGAGCCAACACCCATTGGGTCCTCGAAGACAAGAGCAAGGCCCATGCCTGTGCTGACCCAGGGACCGCCGAGTTGCGAGCCGAGATTGGGGCCATCAAGGACGAGCTCCACTAAGTTAAGGAGAGCCAAGCCGATGCCTCAACCAGTCACGTTAACTCCGCCGGTCGCATGGATGCATTCACCCAGGAAATCATCTCAGAGCCTCTCCCCCCACACTTCAAGGCTCCCACATTGGAGACGTACAATGGAAAAACTGACCCCGATGACCACCTAGAGGGTTTCAGAGCGCTCATGATACTGTATGGCTATTCCGATGCCTTGACATGCCGGACCTTCCAGGCTACCTTCAAGGGGGCCGCTCGCCGTTGGTTCTCCAGTCTTCCTCCTCGATCAATTAGCTCGTGGGAGCAATTTACAACCTTGTTCCTTGCCCGCTTCATCAGTAGCAGGCGATGCCATAAGAGCGTAGTGTCTCTGATGTCGCTCAAACAGGAGCCAGGTGAAAGCTTGCAGTCTTACATCGACCGCTTCAAGAAAGAAGAGCTCGAAGTTCGAGTCCTTGACCCTATGGTCTCCATGCATGCAGCCATCAATGGACACTGCCCGGCTCGTGTCTCAAGTTCTCGGTTGCCAAGACCCCACCAAAGACCAAACTCAAATTCCTCAAGAAGGCCCAGAAATACATCGCGGCCGAAGAGGCTTCGGCCGAGGACAACCAAGAAAGGGCAGTCGAGTGCAACGACGAGCCTCCGGAGATGAAGAGGAAAAGTGGAGACCAGCACCACCCTGGCAACAATGGCAGCAAAGACAACAAGAAGCCCACCACCCGGGCTTACAGTGACTACACGCCACTCAACTCCACCTGCACTCAGATTCTGATGCAGATAGGGGAAGAGAAGTTCATGAAGTGGCCAATGAAGTTGAAGCAGAACCCGAAGAGGGGGAACCCTATGAAGTATTGCAAGTACCACCACGGCACCGGACACGACACCGAGGACTGCCACGATCTAAAGAATGAAATAGAGTCCCTCATTTTCCGAGGACACCTCAAGCCGTTCGTCGGAGGAGAGGTCAGCGCCTCATCATCCCAACAACAGCAGCACCACCACCAGCAACTGGAAGGCGTCATCGACGTCATCGCCGGGGTCATGGCCTCGAGTGGAGCCTCGGCTTTGCCTTGAAAAGCCTACACCAGGAA
Source organism: Nelumbo nucifera (assembly GCF_055504915.1). Lineage (NCBI taxonomy): Eukaryota > Viridiplantae > Streptophyta > Magnoliopsida > Proteales > Nelumbonaceae > Nelumbo > Nelumbo nucifera. The sequence goes on from NC_142654.1 coordinate 32,555,439, forward strand.
GCTCAACGTCCAAGAGCCTGCCCCGAAGAAACAGAAATACCCGGACACTCCGTAGAGGCTAAGATGTTCACATGCCCTCGTCTTCACTGACGAGGACCTAGAGGGGGTTGCTGTCCTCCACAACGATGCCCTCAGGGTCGCAACCATCATCTCCAATTTTATGGTGAATAAGATTTTAGTGGATAACGGCTCGTCAACCGACATCATTTTCTATGACACCTATGAAAGAATGAAGCTCGTGCCAGAGAGGCTCCAGCAAGCTGACGCTCCTCTCGTCGGCTTCTCCGGTAACGTCACCAGGCCAGAAGGAAAGATTACCCTGCCCATTACGGTGGGGACAGCACCACACCAGGTGACTTGGATGCATGAGTTCCTAGTGGTGAAGGTTCCCTCTCCCTACGATGCAATAATGGGAAGACCAACCCTTCATGCACTAGGGGCAGCCATGTCCTCTTATCACCTGGCCCTTAAGTTTCCCACCGAGCACGGTGTTGGAGTCATTCATGAGAACCAGCAGATCGCTCACCAATGCTACGTGGCGGCGCTAAAAGGAAAAAATAAGGAGGCCTTATCACTGGAGGGCCTCGACCCTTGGGAAGAACCAGTGAGCCAAGGCCAACCAGCTGAGGACCCCATCTCAGTTCCCCTAGATGAGTCAGTCCAGGAGAGGACAGTGCGCATCGGGTCCAACCTCCCCCCTAAATGCCTATCTAAACTGGTAAGTTTCCTTAGAACTAATGCCGATGTCTTTGCTTGGTCTGCCGCTGACATGCCTAGAATTGACCCTTCGATCATTACTCACAGGCTGAGCGTGGATCCAAGCTCTAAGCCAGTTTGGCAAAAGAATAGGAACTTTGCACTAGAACGATGGAAGGTTATAGGAGAGGAAGTTGATAACCTACTCGACGCCAGCTTCAACCATGAGACCTTAATCGAGTCTGCCCGAAGGACAGTTTTCCTTTGCCGAGGAGATCCAACTCCCACTTGGCGAAGGGCCAAGGGTTGCTGAGGGCCGAGAGGGTGGTCGCCGGTTGATGGCAGAGGTTGAAATGTCTCTGACACTGATCACATTTCCACACCAGCTCGACCACATCCTTGTGAAGTGTTGGCCAAAAGTACCCTTGCCTTAAATTTTTCTGAGCTAGGGTCTGACCATCGAGGTGATTGCTACAAAGTGATGTCGTTCAGCCACAAGAATGCAGGGGCCACTTACCAGCGCCTTGTCAACAAGATTTTCAAGAATCATATGGGGAGGAACGTCAAAGTCTACGTGGACAACATGGTGGTGAAGAGCCTGAAGGCCGAAGCACACACCTCAAACTTGGCCGAGACCTTTGATACTCTGCGTAAGTTCAACATGAAGCTCAATCCGAGCAAGTGTGCCTTCGGGGTTACCTCAGGGAAGTTCTTAGGCTTTGTTGTCACTCAAAGGGGCATAGAAACCAACCCAAACAAGGTACAGGCCATACTAGACATGGCACCGCCTCGGTCAGTGAAGGAGACTCAGAGGCTCACCGGTATAATAGCCGCCCTCAACCGCTTCATGTCAAAGTTGGCAGACCGCTGCCTTCCCTTCTTCCGTGCCATCAAGAAGCTGAAAGATTTCTAGTGGACGGAGGAGTTCCAGTGTGGCTTCGATGAGCTTAAACTGTACCTCACCTCACTCCCGTTCCTCGCTCAGCCGGTGTCAGGAGAAACCCTGTATTTGTACCTATCAGCCGGAGACGAGGCCGTCAGTTCAGTCCTGGTGAAAGATGATGGAGTTCAGAGACCTGTATACTATGTTGCAAGGTCCTCAGCGGCACTGAGACCCAGTACCCCGAAGTGGAAAAGCTAGCTTATGCCCTCATCACCTCGGCCAAAAAGTGTAGGCCATATTTCCAAGCCCACTCCATAGTAGTTCTGACAAATCAGACCCTTAGGGCCGTCCTCGCCAAGCCAGAGACTTTGGGATGCCTGATTAAGTGGGCAATAGAACTGTTAGAGTTTGACATACAATATCAGTCGAGGCCCACGATCAAAGCGCAAGCCCTGGCTGACTTCGTAGTAGAAAGCACATTTAGCAGGGCCCTCGGCCGCACTGTGCGCATTCTCCTCACCCCCGACAATGTCGTCATAGAGTATGCACTTAGATTCGAGTTTCCCGCATCCAACAACGAAGCTGAGTATGAAGCCCTCTTGGCGGGGTTGCAGCTCGCCCGAGACCTTGGCTCCAAGCACGTCAAAGTCCTCAGCGACTCGCAGCTAGTGGTGAACCAAGTCAACAGTGAGTACGAGGCCAGAGAACAAATCATGGCTAAGTACCTCGCCAAAGTTCAAGAGTTAGCCCGCCACTTCCAACGCTTCACTCTGTAGCAAGTCCCGCGAGCCGAGAACTCCCGAAACAATGCCCTCTCCAAATTGGTAAGCACCTCGGATGCGGCCCCCGGCCACTCTGTGCGCATGGAAAGACTAGCCCGGCCCTCCATAGAGGAGATCCAGATCCTACCCGTGGAAGTCAAACCATCTTGGATGGATCCTATCATCGACTTCCTACTGACAGAAAGGCTACCCGATGATAGGAACGAAGCCCTGAAACTCCGACAACAGGCAGAGCACTACACTTTGATAGAAGAAAAGTGTATAGGATGTCCTTCACCTTGCCTTACCTCTGATGCCTCTGCAGGGAGGAGGGCGAGAACGTGCTCCGGGAAATTCATGAAGGCATCTGCGGCCAGACCCTAGCCCAAAAAACTTTAAGGCAAGGGTACTTTTAGCCAACACTTCACAAGGATGCGACCGAGCTAGTGTGGAAATGTGATCAATGTCAGAGGCATGCCAACCTCTGCCATCAACCAGCGACCACCATCTCGGCCCTCAGCAGCCCCTGTCCCTTCGCCAAGTGGGGGATGGATCTCCTCGGCCCCTTCCCTCAGGCTACGGAAGGCAGGAAGTACCTCGTCGTTGCTGTGGATTACTTCACTAAATGGGTGGAAGCTGAACCCCTAACCACTATCACTACGTGGGCAATTCAAATCTTCTTTTGGAAGAACATCGTTTGCCACTTCGGCCTCCCCCACATGCTAGTCATGGACAATGAAAAGCAGTTCGATGACGCTAAATTCTGAGAATGGTGCACCTCCCTCAGCATCAGGCAACAATACACCTCGGTGGAGTACCCCTAGACAAACGACCTGGCCGAGGTCACAAACAGGACCATCCTGGATGGGCTAAAGACCAGGCTGGGTAGAGCTAAAGGCCTATGGGCCAATGAACTACCCAGCGTCCTCTTCGGCCTGACCTACAACACGGATCCCAACAGAGATTGGCCAACCAATGCTTTGGGTCCAAGGTACATCAAGGACGGGAATTACGAGGCGCACAGAGAAAACTTAGACCTGTTGGAAGAAGCCCAAGAGCAAGCACAGATAAGGATGACTGCCTATCACCAGCAAGTGGCCCGCTACTACAACTCCAGAGTGAAAGAAAGACACTACAGAGAGGGAGACCTTGTCCTCAGGAAGGTCATGGTTCCCGAACCTAGAGTAGGGAAGTTGAGCCCCAACTGGAAAGGCCCCTACCGGATCAAGCAGGCTCTCAGCCCCAGAACATTTTGATTGGAAAACTTAGATGGAAGACCTGTCCCTCGGACTTGGAACTCGGAGAACCTCTGAATGTATTACAGATGAATGTAATTTTTTAATGAAAGTAATGAATGAATGAAGCAAAGTTCCTCTTCACTTCACCTCATCACCTCCTCACCTCCAAACGTGGTGACCCCCTCGGCCATCTGCACTTAGCGTAAAGAAAACAACGAGGCAGAGCCCTTGGGTTCGCCGGTGGGACGCCTTGGCCTCCCCCGAGAGAACACTTAGTAAGAACGAGTTAGGGGAGCTGCACCCCGACAGTGCTACTCTGTCCTAGCTCTTCAAACACCCAAGTACCTCGGCGGCATACTTCAGCCCCGGACCTCGGCCAAAGTGCCAGGTCTCTTCGGCCTCGAGCGTATGACTCCACCTCGGCTTCCAATATCCAGACAAGCCGAGATGAGCGTGCAAATAAACGAATGCTACTATTGAATCGTATGTGCCTTGTGTATCATGGTGTCAACCTTTCGGAGGGGCAAGGACCTCTCATATACAAAACATACACAAAACACAGTGTACACAAAAAATGGCTTCATTCACTTCATTCACTATTCAATTTTGATCTTGTATAGCATTTACAAAATTTTGTATTGTGCTAAAAAAAACAAAACAATTACAGCAACAGAACAAAATAAGAAGGGAGGAGCCCTACCTGAGTACCAACCATCATTTAGGGGTCCTGGTGCAAGGCCTGGTCCACGAGGACCTCCTAGTAAGTTCGGTGAAAAGGGGGGAAGTCTACGCTTGCGCCTCATCATGGGCCAGAGCGGGAACGGTGTCTTCGGTAGGAGCGTGAGGGATCACTTGCAGTCCCTCGACATCAAAATCCGGCAACACCAGTAGGAGTGCCTTCTTAGTGTCCTCTATACCGTCGAGGTAAGATGATGAAGCGTACTTTGCCAACACGTCCAGGTAGTCGGAAGACTTCTTGTACGTCTCCATTGCCTTGATTGCTGCCTTCTTTGACTTCTTCGTCGAAGCTAGGGCTTCAGTAGCTTTCGCCTTCGCCTCGGCAGCTCTCTTTAGGGCTTCGGCAGCCCTCTTCTCGGCCTCGGCAGCTCTTCTCTTCGCCTCCATGACGATACTCTCCATCCTTACCCGCTCCACTTGCTCTTTGGAGAGCCCTTGTCGCGCCTCCTGCAGCTGAACTTCGAGGCGGTCCCGAAGCGATTGTTCATCCAGAAGCGCCTTGCGGAACTTCTAGTGCTTCTCCTCGGCGGCAGCGGTTACCTTCTGGAGCTTCTCCTCCGCAACCTTCTTCTCCTTCTCGGCCTTGTCGATGCGGCCCATGGCCAGCCTTGTTCGGTCCCCCAAGCCAACGAAGTGTAAACAGACCTGCGACAAAACCAATCAGCGAAAACAAAAAACAAATAAAATGAACATGCACACGGTGAAGCATTGAAGGCAGTAGCGATCCATACCTTAGCCAAGTGGTACAGGCCCTCGTCGTAAATAGACTTGGGGTTGCTTTGTAGAAGGCAGTAGCGATCCCTCGGTAGAATGGACCTGCTAACCAGCTTTCTCGGAGCTACCATTGGGGGTGGAGTGTTTTTCCAGCCCCTTCGGTCCTCTCGGAGGCGCCATGTACTGATGGGGGGGCCGATGAAGGCCCAGATGGGCACTCCCCAGGCGCGGACCTCTGCACCACCTCCTCAACCTGCCTATCTATGTTGACAAGCTTCTGCAGGGGCTCCTCCCTCGGCACGTCTGCGGCGGGCCTCTTCTTTCCCGCCTCGGGCCCCTCCGCAGGCTTCTTCAGTGACACTTCTCGAGTGGTGGGCTTCTTCGGCGCCACCACAGTCTGCTTCCCCTTGCGAATCCCTCACCCTTTCCCGGGGCAGGGGCAACCTTGTCGTCAGGCATCTTTGGCGTCTGTCCACCGGCATGCTTTGCTCGGGCCTTCGTCAACAAGCACTCTTTGGCATCCATTGGCACTTTTGTGAAACAACAAAAGAAAGCAGTTAGCATATCAGCAAAAAGGAAAAGAAAAGAATGTGGAAGACACACTAACTACAAAACCTCTCCTACCGAGGGGGGCTGGGCTAATCCCAGCGAAGACTAGGGGGACCTCCTCCACCAACGGCTTCGCCTAGAATGTCCCCATCACAAGTTGATGAGCTACTGCTGCAGCCTCTTCGTCACGGAGCAGTGGGGGACATCTCTCAACGATGACGTGGGCTTCCCCCCAGTCGGACCTGAAGCGCTAGCCCTCGGGGCAGGAGACATAGAAAAACTTGTCCTTCCACCCGTGAACGGAAGGAGGGGTTGTGCACTAGCTTCCCTCTACTCGGGTGGAAGTAGTAAATGTTAGTTGACGAAGCATGCTTCCTCGGCACGAACATGGCGCGAAATAGTTTCAACATCAACTCCACGCCCCTGAGCTGAGCCCACACCATCACAGTCACGATGGTCCGAAGGGCATTAGGTACGAGCTGGCTGATGGTGATGTTGTACAACTATAGTAGCTCAAAAATCAAGGTTGGGAGGAGAAACCTAAGGCCAAACTCTAAAAAATGCTGGTAAATGTAGATTTCCCCCTCCTCGGGGGTCCACGACCTATCGCCCACGTCGGGGACCCTCAGGCTGTAGGACCGAGGTATATGGAACCTCTTCGCCAGGGATTTGACCTGGCACACGTCCAAGGAGCTGTCAAACTCCGAACGTTAGACGCTACCATCAGCCACCCTTCAGGCAGTACTCCCCCTATTGGTTTGGCGACGAGTTCCACGGCATCACCCTTGGAGAGAGGTGATCCCTCAAGCTCCCTTGGCAACGTCGAGGCGATGCTTTCATGGGGAGAGTCACATCCTCGACGACTGCCTTTGGCACCCCCCGAGGTTAGCCTCTCCCTTAAAACGGCCACCTCTCGTCGATGGGGGACTACAACTAAGGAACCTAGAGAAGATATGGGAGAGGGGGTTGTAGGAGAGCTCCCTCCCGAGATGTTCGGGAGTTTATGGCACTCGGGACTAGAGTCTAAAAATGACATTTTGAGATTACCTAAAAAGGATGGAGTGTCCCGAAGAAAGAAAGAGGCAAAGAAGTTCTGGAAACTTGGGAGTTAGGGAGTTGCGTTCACTTGAGAGCAAGGGCGTCTAAGTCCAAATGGAGAAGAAAGGCACCGCTAGGGCCCCTATTTAAAGGAAAATGAACGGCCAAGATTTCTCCAAATATGATGGCTAAAACTAATCCGCTAACACCATCCAACCGCGATGCACCACCTAGCGCAAGCCCACGGAAGATGAAACAACGCCCAAGGCAACGGTTCAGATCAGCGTAGATCCAATGGACGCAGGAGCCCCCTAGAGCAGGCCCTTGGAAAACGAAACGACGCTCAGAGCAACGGTTCAGATCGACGTAGATCCAACGAACGCGGGAGTCCCCCGCTCCTGCAAACCTGTCTCACCCTACCTCCTAGTGCATCCCCTTGGAAGGCGAAATGACGTTGGGCGAACTGCAAAGACTGCCCGAAAGACCCACTCGTAGCGGACCATCGGACGGACCGTTCAACCCGGCAAACACAGGATTCCTGGGGCGGTCGTCCCCTGCACGGTAGCCCCACTAGGGTGACCTGCCCGTGCAGGATACGGGACACCCCCGCTAGGCCAAGGCATCCGCATCGCTTGCGCTTCCGAACTGAAGAGTGACGACGCAAACATCAAAGACGACGCCACTACAGGGCATCCCTCAACTGACTATTCCGAAGGCATTACGACCGCTACTCCCAATGACCGAAGCCGAAGCCTCACTTCGATGACCACCCTTATTACGGGTAGAAGTCGAGGCCTCACCTCAGTCTCAAGAGTGGGGGGCAAGTGATGTGGGTTAGCTTGGCCTAGCCCACATAGGTCTAGAGGGCCCAACCCACTAACTCCTGCTAACGTCAGCCACAGTAGGCGAGAGCCCTGCTTCCTTCGTACAGAGCCAATTACATAACTATCTGGCATACCGCCAGGGCCTACAGCCTAACCTCGTACGGCTCTCATCCGAGGCGTTCATCTCTACCTACCACCAGCACGCTCAAGTATAAATAACAGGTAGCTGCCCCTAAAAAAGGGTAGGAACTGAGTAACTCCAACATTTACCTCCTACACTTATATTGTCTACCTAACATTAATTTCAGGAGATCCAGTGCATCCGAGGACTTTTTCTAGGAGCACTCTCACACCTCGTACTAACTTGAGCATCGAAGCCTCTGCCTCAAGTATCCACCCTAAGGCCTCTGACACTCCCTGTCTTGCAGTATCTCGGGCCACCAGGGACCTCGCCTCGGCTATCATAGTCCTCGAAAGGAGTACTTCGCCTCAATTTGCTGTCCTCGGCTTCGGTCAGCCTCTTCCGAAGCCTCAGGGTCCTCAGATAACACTCAAAACTTGAAGAATAAATTTACCTTGTTACCCTCAGGCAAACTGCGCGGCAAGAGGTGGCGATCCACTTGTTGAAGGGGACCTACCCGAATTTTCAGTTGTTGCTGTTTCACCTATGATTTTCGATGAAGATTGCGATGGAATGGGTGGTTCCATGATTTCAGAAGGATGCTAATATTTTAACCGTTTATGGTGTGGGAAAGTGCTTTGAATGTCATTATGTATGGTCAACCCTCTCTCTCATAATGTCCAATAGTTTCTTTATTGATTGCTATGGGTGGGATCAATAACTGGCTTTGGGCTGCCTTTGCAAATATGATGGATTGATGGGTGTAGTAGATTTTCACAGGCTGGTCATAGACTCATAGTTGGTAATGGCTCACCTTCTACCATTTTCCGTTCATCTTCGTTTTCAAATTTTTTTCTTGGTGGAAGCATGCATCTCTACGAAACCTGTTAGAGTTGGATATGGTGCTTAGTTTTCTTGATTCAGGTTACGGGAGCACCACTCTATGATCTCTGGAGGATGACATTTCTCCTTTACAGCCTCAGATTCTCTCCTATTTATAGAGGTGTGCTCAGTTTCAATTTTCTTGCTTCAGCAACTAGGTGTAGGTCTGTGCGGTTTACTTTTTTGTATTTTGGATATAGTTGTTTTTACTTGACCCTTTTGCTGTCTGTATTCTCTCTGATTGTATGAGAATTGTTAAATGAATTTCGCCTTGTTAGGCTTAAAACAAAGTGTGGAATTATGTGTTGTGTTTGGATGCTAAAAGCCAATTAAAAATATTATCCTGGATTCGGAACTTCGGATGCTAAAGCTAAAAGCCAATTAAAACCGACTCAAACTGATTTGAATACAGTTAGATTTGGTTTGGTTTGGTTTTGACGTTGAATGCAGATTGGATTGGTTTAATTTATAAAAAAGGGTAAAATACAAAAACCTTCCCTCAAGTTTCCGACAATCATAAAAATCTCACCTATAATTTTACTTTAACAAAAATTTCCCCTCTATTTTTGAAAATTTTAATAAATATCTCATCTTCTTCCTCACGCGGTGCACTCCCCCCTCGAACCTTCCCTCTTCTTTAATGGGTGGACAACCATGGTGGTAGATGGATGAAAATGTCAGACATCCAACCATGGTGGTACTCTGTTTTCTCGTTCGTTACAGGAGAAAGCATGCTGTAATGGGTGGGCAACCATGCTTCCTCCACAGAAGACCATACTGGGCCTTGGCACAGTGGAAAGCTTGCTTACCTGTAGAGAAGCGTGGAAGGAAGGTTGGCGTAATATATCCCAAAAGATAAATCAGCGTCATCCAAAGAATCGAATATGGTCTTCTATGAGAACCCTTGAATCAGCTTCATAGTATCGTGACCGATATATCCGTGCGACGTTGCAGAGTGCACGAATAACCGGTTTGGCTGCGTTAAACTGAGAAGCGACGCGAACCACCTATCACACACTGCAAACTGCGACACCAACTCCTTGTATACAGATATTACTTCCAGGCTAAACCCATTCATCATTATCTCCGGCAACCCCTTCTCTACACTCTCTGCCTGCTGCGCAAATCCGTTCATGTCGTCGCAACGCCGCCTTTATTAACCGATGATGACTACTGTCCCCATGGAACACCAAAAACTTGCTTGTAAATTGCCTGAAACGAGTGAGCAGGGTCGGGGTCGACGTACTCCGATTGGTTCCCAAAGTAAACCCATTCCGAGTTGGGATCCTTTGCAGAGATCAAGTTGTATTCTTTCCCGGTGACACCATCAATTTCTGGGTTGATGAAGGAGCGGTTTTCTTGGACTAAAACCACGACAGTTTTGATGGGACATGAATTAATAGTGGAGGAAGCCTCCGAAGGCATGGTTGTCACTTTGGCATTGAGTTTGGTCTACTGTTTCTGAATGGTGAGACAAGCAATCTTTAAGGGCAGTTCGTTACACAAAACAGCAAGCTGAGACATGGTGATGATCGATAGAGCAGAGATAAGGGAGGATGGGGGAGCAGAACGTCTGTCTCGATGAAGCGGATCGCATATATATAGAAGGGCTAACCAGTGTGGTGATCGGTTATTTGGATCTGAGCCAGCAAGAGCTATCAACTTTGGTGCTAGCCCTGTAATGAACGAAATTCCCATTACAGGGTTGCCCACCTTGGAGGGAGCATGGTTGCCCATCGTTGGACGAAATTTCCAATTGCTGAACGAGAAAACAGAGTACCGTTGTGCGTTCCCGTTGGACGAAATTTCCAATTGCTGAACGGCACTGGTTGCCCACGGAGGTGTTGAGACAGGGTTATTTTAGTAAAAATAAAGGGTAAAATAAGTATTTTGAAAAAATTGATTATCTTTTTAACGTTTTCCGTCTTCATAATTGATCGAAGGGAGGTATTACTATTTGTTGAATTTTTCAAATATAGAGAAAAATTTTTTACTATATTTATGATTGTCAGAAACTTCAGGAAGATTTTTGTATTTACCCTATAAAAAATTATCAAACCCAAATGAAAAGAAATAACAAGTTAGAGTAGCGGCCAAGTCCCCGTATTTCCATGGTTGCCACGTGTAAAATAAATTTCATTTCACGTGTAAGACATTCAGTGGTTGGTTCATCTGAGGCTTTTATTTTTGAACGGGTCTTCTGTTTTTCCCGCAAGCGAAGAGGCGAAGTGGGAAGAGCCGAAGAGGCGACGGGTCGAACGACATTGAACGAGGCCGACTGGGCGAGGCGCCCCAGGCCTTCTTAAATACCCTTGCTTTCTTATCCGAATTACGAGGTGTACCCTTAAGTTCATTTAAGATTCTCTTTTTACATTTTGAGGTATCTGATTTGTGCTTAATTACAACTATAAACCCACAACTGCTTGGCGTCACGTCCAAACCACCATCAAAAACTTTTACTTCGTTTACTTTTTGGGATGTTAATTGTTAATTTCCCCATTTCTCCAATTTTCGTGAGGTCCGTCGTAAATGGGGCTGGGGATTTGGATTTATGCTTAATTATTTGTATTTTTTTCATAAATTAATTAATACATTTGTGTTTATATTTTTTAAAGTATGTTTAAATATAATTAAATATGTATGAATATATTTTGATTTATTTTATTTTTAAATTTTTGGAATGAATTGAAAATAAAAATAAAATGAATTTAACAACTAATGTCATAAAAAATGATGGGGAGTGAAGATCCTCGTGGGAATAGGGATGGGAAATCCCTATCCCTATTGGCAACCCATCCCACCCTGCCATGTTGACATTCTTAGGGTTAGTTTGGTTCGCAGTCGAAATTGGAATTGGAATCGGAATCAAAATTCTCTAAAATTGGAATCGGAATGGTCCATTCCCATAATCTGTTTGCTTCAGACAGGAATGCGAATGGGAATTAAAACTTGTAGGAATGGGATTTCATTCCCAAGGGAGGGGCAGTGAATGGCTAGTCCCTCAAATGGGGGAATGGCGTTCTAGTAGGAATGGGAATGGGATTCCGATTCTGCCCAACCAAACAGTTGAAATCGGAATAGCCCATTCCGATTCCGATTCCAAACCCCTATTCCCGTGAACCAAATGGGGCCTTATTTATTTTCTCCTCTCTCCTTTTACATGTGCATTTCCAAATTACAAATTTGCATGTGCCACTCACTTAAGACTCTACCAATATCATATGAATTGCTAAAAAAATCCGAAGCAAGGTTTCTAAAACCGGATTGGACATAGAACCATTTTGAGGATCGGTTTCTAGATCAAATGGTTTGATCGTCCGGTTTTGAATGAATGGCCTGTTCTGACTTGCAAAAATAAAAAATAAAAACAACCAAAAACTGTTATTTGGGTCAACGATTTGATCATCCAAATCAATAAATCACTAATCAAATCAACGATTTTTTACTAAAAAGCAATTTTAAAGTGAAACAAAAGCAGATATTTGATCAATCCGACCATCCAATCTAATCCGGTTTTAAAAACCATTATCTGAAGTGTAGAGAACACTGATGTGGACCCCACTGTGTTCGTATGGCAGCATAGCATATGTTTTTTGTTAGTTATGTCAGTGTTAGTTGGTAGTTATTTCAGTTTGTTGTTACAGCTTGTTATTTCAACTTTTTTATTAGTTTATTTGTCATGTAAGCAATAAGGGCAATTCAGCCCTTTTACAATTAGTCAACATATATAAATATTAGAGTGGGTCGGAAAATCATTATGATTGACCCTCTCTCTCTTTTCTAAAACCCTTCGTGTGCTTCTTCTTTTCTCCTTCTCTTCTTATTTTCTTCTGAAATCTTTCTTTTTGCTTTCAAATTCAAGACTGATTGTAGTCTTGATCGACTACTTGGTATCAGAGCCAGGTTTAGGGTTTCTCATGTGCATCCGATCCATCCAACCACACGAGAGTTGCCTAGGGCTGAAAGATTAAGAGGATCCCTTTTTCAGATGATTCTTGGAGGTTATCAGAGACTATAGAAGTTGTCCAAAGGGTGGATTGTGTTCTTGATAATCAAGAAGAATCAGAGGAAGATAAAGAGTCCAAGATCAATTTCTTTATCAAGACTGAAGGTGGCGATCAGAATTTTTGTTCAAAACCTAAAACTGGTTGTAGAGAAGGAAGTCTTATGTTAGTCTAATTAGATTGACTACATGAGAATTTCCTAGGTTTAGAAGCTTTTCAACAAAGAAGGAGGATCGGTTGATTCTTGGAGGTTACTGGTAGTGCGCGGCTACTACTAAGAAGATTGTAGAAGGCTGGGAGAGTTCCAGTAGTCAGGAAGAATTAGAAAAGGCTTTGGATCCCCAAGATTAGGGTTCTGCATCAAACAGAAGGTGGCGGCCAGAGATTTTCTTTCATAAAGTAAGTTTTTTTTGCTTGAGAATAACCTTGAAAGAATCATCTTGGTCTATTCTGAGAGGTGCAGCTGGAAAACCTTTTTTTCTTTCTAGGGTTTTGAGAGAAAACCCTAAAATTCAGAACTATCGTTGGTTTCAGATCAGATTTGAAATGGTTTCATACAGAATTATGTTTTTCCTTTTTTTTGGAAGACCCAGACCGGCTGTTATCAGTTGTTTAGGTGTTCTTTTTCTATTATAGTAGCTTCAAAAGTTTTTTATTGCTAATTCTTAACCAATAATGGAGTTCAAGAATTAGGGGGAAGGTGTTTTTAGGACTAGTAATTCTGGTAACATGTTTGAGAATGCCTTTCAGATTACAACTGTGAAGTTTGATGGATCCAACTACTTAGAATGGGCCCAATCAGCCATGATGGCCATTGGGGGTAGAGGAAAACTTAGCTACCTGTTGGGAGATGTGAAAAAACCATCTAAGGAGGACCAAATGTATACCAAATGGGTTCAGGAGAACTATTTGGTTATGACATGGCTGTGCAACTCTATGCAGCCACATATCAGCCGGAACTATTTGTGGGAAAAAACAACCAAGGAAATCCGGGATGTAATGAAAGAGACTTACTCCCAACCCCTTAATATTGCTAGGGCCTATGAATTGAAGTGTGAGGTTAATAACCTTAAGCAAGGAGAGAAACCAGTCTTCGTTTACTTCTCTACTTTGAAATCTTTGTGGCATAAAATTGACCACCTAGAAACACTTGAGTGGGAAAGTTAGAAGGATGCGCAGACTCATAGAAAGCAAGTTGAAACTAATAGGGTTTTTGAATTCCTAGCTGGTCTGAATCCTGACTATGATATTGTGAGACATCAAATACTAATAAGGGATAGTGTGACCTTATCTCAAGCCTACTCCTTGGTGCATAGTGAAGAGACTAGGAGAAAGGTTATGATGCAGCATCAGCCCTTTCCACCAGCCTTGGCAGTAGTTAAACCTAAGTCTGGGGGTGATACAGAAAGGGATATAAAGAAGGAATATAAGTGAGATCTAGTGTGTGAACATTGCAAGAAACCTAAGCATACTAAAGACACATGTTGGAAGCGACACCCTCATCTAGTCCTAGCAAAACTGAGGAACAAAAGGGATAATGCCCATATGGTTGTTAATACCGATTCTGCATCCTCATCGGGCACAAAAGGCACACCTTTAGACACCTTAGCAGCTATTCAGGCTGCCCTAACTTAGTTGGAAAAGGAAGTTGGGAATTCAGCTCAATCATCTCAGTCATCATCAGCTCCTCCACATCAGCCTTTGCTCATTCAGGTACTCGGGCCTCAGCTTACCATGCTTCAGCTCCAGGTAACACTGAACATTGTTGGGTAATAGACTCAGGTGCATCTAACCATATGACTAGCTTGCCATTACTGTTCACTACCTATCACTTATCTTCTGGTAGAGATAAAGTGTTCATTGCTGATGGTTCCCTTGTTCCCATTTCTGGCAAGGGAGACATCAAGTTGTCTAATACCATTTCCTTATCTTCAGTTCTGCATGTTCTTAAGTTTGATACTAACTTGCTTTCAGTCAGTAGTATTACAAAACATCAGAATTATTCAGTAACTTTTTTTCCTGACCGATGTATTTTTCAGGACTTGGAGACAAGGAAGGTGATTGGGACTGGCCGTGAGATGAATGGGATCTATCTGCTTGGAGAGAGTTCTCATTGGAAAGATCATGAAGATAGGAAGTCTTTTGTTTCTCAGTCTGTTAGTCCGGTTATGTTTTGACATAATCGGTTAGGTCATTTATCCTTTCGGTCTTTGAAGAGTTTGTTTCCAAATTTGTTTGAGTCTGTTCAGATGTCAAATTTGAGATGTGAGAGTTGTGAGCTTGCAAAGCATTGTAGAACATCTTCTTCCTTGAGTAATAAAAGAAGTAGTAATTCTTTTAATGTTGTGCATACCGATGTTTGGGGGCCGTATCACATCCCTTCTATGGGGGAGTACAGATATTTCTTGTTGTTTGTTGATGACTATACCCATTTTTCTTGGGTTTACCTTATGCGTTCTCGAGATGAGGTTCCTGCTCTGACCCAGATCTTTCATCAGATGATTTTAACCTAGTTTGGGGTCAAAATCAAAATTTTCAGATCCGATAATGCGAAAGAATACTTTACCAAGCCACTGGCCTCTTATCTACTTGATCATGGATTATTCACCAGAATACTTGTCCTTATACACCACAGCAGAATGGGGTTGCTGAGAGAAAGAATAGGAATATATTGGAGGTGGCTAGAAGCATTATGTTTAACTCCAATGTGGTTATCCGTTTCTGGGATGATGCTATTCTTACAGCAGTGTATCTCATTAATCGAGTTCCTTCACGGGTTCTTGACATGAAGCCTCCCTTTACCCTTCTATACACCGATAAAGAATTATTTATTGTTACCCTTAAAACCTTTGGTTGCATTTGCATTGTTCAGATTCTTGGACCTCATCGTTCCAAATTTGATCATAAGGCCTCCAAATGCATTTTTCTCGGTTATACACAAACTTAAAAGGGTTATTGCTGCTATGAACCTACTTCTGGGAGGAGATTTGTCTCGATGGATGTTACTTTCTTTGAGGAGGTACCCTATTACCTTAGGGTTTCTCCTCATGGGGAGAGTAGTGAGAGTGGGGTTAACTCATCAAAAGTTCCTTTACCTGTTCCATTGAGTGATGAGGGATGTAATGGGGAGGGTTGTTAGAGGTGACAGGATTTGAGAGTCTATCACAGGCGGTGAAGACAAGTTAATTTCGGTCATCAGTAGTCCAGGCCAGCCCCAGTTCCTTTTGCGGATCCAGATCTAGGTACCACAGTCCCTTTATTAGATCCAAGTCCCCCTGAGATACCCTCCACTGTTGCTACTTTACTTTCTTTGGATGACCTTGACCTCCACATTGCAGTCCGTAAAGGCAAACGGCGTTGCACCACATCCACAACTCACTGCATTTCCCAGTTTCTGTCATATGATCGCCTGTCCCCCTCTTACAAGTCCTTTCTCACATCCATTGCTGATATTCCTATTCCCAAAACAGTGCGGGAAGCCTTGTCAGTTCCTGAGTGGAAAGATGCAATGAATGTTGAAATTGATGCCCTTCTGAGGAATAATACTTGAGAGCTAGTTGACCAGCCTAAAGAAAAGAAACCGGTTGGATGTAGATGGGCATTTACTGTGAAACATAATGTTGATGGTTTCATTGAAAGGTATAAGGCACAGTTAGTTGCAAAGGGATTTACTTAGACTTATGGTATAGACTACTTGGAGACTTTTGCTCCAGTAGCAAAGATGACCACTATTCGAGTTCTGCTATCCCTTGCAGCCAGTTATTCTTGGCCCTTATTCCAGATGGATGTTAAAAATGCCTTCCTCAATGGAGACTTATAGGAAGAAGTCTACATGCAATTACCTCCTGGATTTTATGATGCAGAGACAGGTAAGAAGGTTTGTTGGTTGAATAAAGCCTTGTATGGACTAAAGCAGTCCCCTAGAGCTTGGTTTGATAGATTTAGACAAGCCCTTGAAAAATTCATCTATGTACAGGCCCAGTCAGACCATACATTGTTCATTAAAAGAGTGGACTCTTCCTTGACTTTGCTTGTTGTATATGTGGATGATATTATAGTGACAAGGAATGATAATAATGAGATTGAGTCTCTTAAACAACTCCTTCATCAAGAGTTTGAGGTGAAAGATCTAGGAGAGCTATGATACTTCTTGGGTATTGAGGTTGCTAAATCTAAACATGGGATTTTTATTTCTCAAAGGAAGTATGTTCTAGATCTATTAGCATAAACTGGAAAGTTGGGTGTTAAGCCTGCAGATACACCTATTGAACATAATCATAATATCAGTGCAAAGGGTGGAGAACCTCTTGAAGACAAAGCTATGTTCCAACGGTTAGTTGGAAAACTCCTCTATCTTTGTCTCACATGACCGGACATCAATTATGCAGTCAGCGTTGTCAGTCAATATATGCACTCTCCTAGAACTACTCACCTCCTTGCAGTTGAGAGAATATTAGCATACTTGAAGAGATGTCCAGGTAGAGGTATATTATTCAAGAATAATGATCACATGAAGATAAAGGTCTATACAGATGCTGATTGAGCTGGGAGTGTTGATGACAGAAGGTCTACCTCTGTATATTGTGTCTTTGTAGGAGGTAACATTGTCTCTTGGAGGAGTAAGAAACAAAGTGTTGTTTCCCGTTCTAGTGCTGAAGCTGAATATAAATCTATGGCTAATGGTGTGGCTGAAATCCTATGGCTGAAGTCATTATTTGAGGAATTGGGTATTGCTTATGAGAAGCCACTAATGTTGTATTGTGATAATCATGCTGTTATTAATATAGCTCATAATCTGGTACAACATGATAGAACTAAGCATATCGAAGTCGATCGACATTTTGTCAAAGAAAGGGTTTCGTCTCAAGAAGTGTATCTCTCGTATATCACCTCCAGCATGCAGCTCGTAGATCTTCTCACCAAGGTTGTTCCAAGGAAGAAATTAGAGGCAGACCTATACAAGTTGAGAATGACAAATATCTATTCCCAACTTGAGGGGGAGTGTAGAGAACTCTTATGTGGACCCCATTGTTGTGGTCTCCACTATGTTCGTATGGCAGCATAGCATATGTTTTTTGTTAGTTATTTCAGTTTGTTGTTATAGCTTGTTATTTCAGCTTTTTTATTAGTTTATTTGTCATGTAAGCAATAAGGGCAATTCAGCCCTTTTACAATTAGCCAACATATATAAATATTAAGAGTGGGTCGGCAGATCATTATGATTGACCCTCTCTCTCTTTTCTAAAACCCTTCGTGTGCTTCTTCTTTTCTCCCTCTCTTCTTCTTCTTTTCTTCTGAAATATTTCTTTTTATTTTCGAATTCAAGATTGATTGTAGTCTTCATCGACTACTCGAAGTAAACAAAAACTCTATTTGTATCACTATAAAAGGAGCAAAAGTTTTTTTCAAAATAAAATATATAAGCTATTATTTACTCCATTTATTTCAAGAGGCCTAAATGCCTAGTTGAGTGGGGTTGATTGTGGGTTGGGATGTGCTTCCAAGAAAACTCATTCAAACACAATCTAACACCACACATCTTACCATTAAATTGGGAACCATCATGTATGATATATGTCGTGTCAAATAATGTTGGAAGCATGTTGGAGTATTTTATTGGGAGCAATTTCAGACTCTGGATGTGGTTGATAACCTAAGTCAAGTAGGGGTGCAAGTTGTGCGGGTTGGACCGGGTTTATGGTCAACCCAAGCTCAGCCCTAAAATTTGGTTTTAAGGCCCAAGCCCGATTTTCCCAATCTTAATCCAGGCCACCCTATAATTTGATGCACTTGGGTTGGGATCGGGTTGATCAATGAATCCACTCTAAAATTATACATATATAAATGTATTTATGCAAATATATATACATATATTTATGTATGTATGTAAATATGTATGCAAAATATCTATATAAATGTTATATATACAAATATGTATGTATATATATATGTAAATATATATATGCAATATATATATATATATACATATATGTCTAAATGTATATAATTGGGCCAAGCTCGAATCAGATTCGAGCTACATAAGGACTAGGCCCAAGCCCAACCCAAAAAATAAAAAAGCCCAACTTCTTGAGGCCAAACCCAACTCATATAAAATTTTGGGTTGGGCTGATTTGGGCTCGGGCTGGGCCCGCCCAAGTTGCACCCCTAGAGTCAATATATTTGGGCATTCTCTTCTGTTTCTGCACTTGTTTCACTTTCCTTATTTCATATTTAACTTCTATTAGAAAGATGAACATGAAATTAAAATATTAGAAAGATAAAGGGTACATTCATGATTTTCCAGAAATCCGGCAATGGAGTGTCATTTTAGTAATTTAAAACGAAATTAAGGATATTTTCCAAGGCTAGTTTGGCCATTTCCCATCCCAAAAGCCAAAATCTGAAAATCAATTCTTCCGCACACCTATTTCCCTCTGCGAAAAACGTCGTCACACCAAAACCAGAAACGAACAAAGGAAACAAAACAGAAAATTATAGGCAGACACTGAAAGGTAAAAAAATCAACCCAAACTCTCAGAGGTGAGGAGAAGAGAACAAGGGAGAGGTGAGAGAATACGACAATCCCAACTCATTCAACAGTGGCTCCACAGAGATATAAGGAAGAAGAAGAAGAAGAACGAAAAGAAGCAGAAGAAGAAAAGGGGATTATTTTTTTATGTAATGCGTCATAAGAAATCCGAAGTTCAGATCGGAAAAGAAAGCAGCGGGGTCTCTTCCGATTTCAACCCAACACCGCCTTT
Source organism: Nelumbo nucifera (assembly GCF_055504915.1). Classification (NCBI taxonomy): domain Eukaryota; kingdom Viridiplantae; phylum Streptophyta; class Magnoliopsida; order Proteales; family Nelumbonaceae; genus Nelumbo; species Nelumbo nucifera. The sequence goes on from NC_142654.1 coordinate 32,574,648, forward strand.
CCCTTCTATTTACCAGAAGAACCTCCTTCAATCTCAAAACCACTCAATCTCTCAAACCCAGGACGCCATCCAAATCCAAATCCAAATCCCTCCTCCATCTTTTCCTGGCTACCCATCATCTGTATCGACATCAGCATCCCTTCCAGGACCACCACCACCAACATCGCTAACAGTAACGACACATCAAAATCAAACCCAAACACAGTTTGAAGATGAACCCACCTCCAATTCATCAACCAAAACTGTTCTCTCGGCCCCCCACAAGAGACCCATAATGAACCACACGCCTTCAACCCTCTCAAGTTCTCCCACCTTATCTTCTCTCCACCAATACCAGCACCACCATACTACTTCCTCGCCGTATCCTTCCAACTTGTCATCTTCATCGCCGGCTTCGTCTTTTCTATCTCCTTTTCACGTTTCGTCGAAAACCAAGGCCGCAGCCTTCCGGCTCCTTCGCCACGTCCGCCGCCTGCGCGTCCATCTTCGCCTCCTCCTCCTCTTCTCTTTCCCATCATTCTACTTCTTCCTATCCAACCCCCGCAGGTCCTTCCTCCTTGACTTCCTCTCTTTTCTTGCTTTCTGCGCTGTACTCCTCCTTTCCCTTAATCTAGCCCTCCCTCGGCTGCCATCAATCCGACTCCTCCTATCTCGCTCATTCCCTCTCAAGCTATCCTCCCCGGCCTCCCGCCGGTCCTCACCGGTCCTTTGGTCAATTGGGTCGAAGCCAAAATCTGAGAAACGGATCAATTCCGGATATTTCGTTCAGGTTTACAGTAACGGCGATGTCTATGAGGGTGAATTTCATAAGGGAAAGTGTTCAGGGAGTGGAGTTTACTACTATTACATGAGCGGGAGGTATGAGGGCGATTGGGTCGACGAGAAGTACGACGGGTATGGGGTGGAGACATGGGCAAGGGGGAGTCGATATCGTGGGCAGTACAGACAGGGTCTGAGGCATGGTCTTGGGGTATATAGGTTTTACACTGGAGACGTTTACGCTGGAGAGTGGTCAAACGGGCAGAGCCATGGATGCGGCGTTCATACCTGCGAGGATGGAAGTCGATATGTGGGGGAATTCAAGTGGGGTGTCAAGCATGGCCTTGGTCACTATCATTTTAGGTATTTTTGATACTGGACCTTGGGTCTCTCCACTAGTATTTAGTTTTTATCTTTGATTGACTGAATTTTTCTGGTTTTCAAACTGGTATGATGGAATAGTGAATAATTGCAATTTGATATTTTAGATATCTGATGCCGCATTGCTGTGTCTGCACATTCTTCTAGGCTATTAGGCGTGGATGGTTGAATTTGCAGTCATGGATTTATTAAATGTTTGGATTTCTGGCCCAAGCTTTCAAGTCTGTTAGGTTTATGAATTTAAAACTCAGTCCCATGTATTTGGAGTATGTTTGAGTTAGTTTGGATGACAAATTCTTTGATGTTATGGTTACAATTAAATGACCATTTAATTAATTCCTTGATGTTATCTTTAATGTCATCTCTAGTGGCTTATGAAAAAAAGGTTACAATTATTTTACTTAATAATGAGCATCTATGTTATAGGAAAAAAAGGCTACCCCCCTATTTCTGCATTTTCATTCTCTATTTGTCCCAACTTAAGCAATGAGAATAGGGGGATGCATACTAGTTTGAGTCACCAGGAGAGGGTAGCTTGCTACTTCTGGCTGGGGTCTCCATCTAAAAACTATGGCATAAATTTGGATTGAATAAGTCTATTGAATTGGAGCTCCATCTGTGTAAAAACATCCAAATAAGCAAGGGGTGGGGGTTTCAACCCTATGCTTATACAAACTATTTATTCTCTCTTAACTTAGTAGGTGCCAATACATCTAGTAGTTTTTCATTTCCCAGTCTGGATCAGAAAGGGGTAAATTCTTCTGGTTCTTGCTCCAGCAGTGGCTTTGTGGTCCCTCTGATTTATAATTTGAAGTTTTTAAAGTTGTGACTATATGCTAGGTTTCATATATAGACATATTGTGTTCATTGAAATGAGAGATGGTTGTTACTTTGACAAGGACAGGAATGACCTTCAGTCTTACCTTTTACCATGCATATGGTTGGGGATGCACACTTATGTGGATCTTTACCCAACAGGTTGCATATTGATCAGGTTATCATATGGTTAAGATTAAAGGCTTAATTTGTAGGGAAGATTTTTTAGCCATTTGTCCATTGGTTGAGCATCATTGGTTGAAGGCCCAAATATTGAGTTGTCCTAGTACTCATTCCCTCAGAAGTACAGGCTAAATTGAGAACATCAGAGTTGCCTTTTGGTCTAGGGGAAAGAAAGAGCTCATATTGGCTGTTATCCAGAATGGCTGGCTGTTTATCCCATTCTCAAACCCATAATAAGCCTATGTAGTTGAATATACAAACATATGGGCTTTGGAGAGACTTTAATAGCTGATAGAATGCAGCCAGAAGTTAGGAAAGAGATCTTTCCCTTTAAGGGGCCTAAAAGAGCATCTTTGTTATGAAACAAGTCCAGATTGGAGTGAAATGGAGGAATACAGCTCCAGATGGGAGGTAATAGAGGAGATGGATCCATCCATGTGTATCTACCATTTCGTCCTCTATCATTCTAAAATCTGCCTTAGGTAAACTTTTTGAAGCTCTCTTCCATGTCAACCTGCTCTCTGATTTCCTTTTAATTCTATTAATAGAGACATTGAGTACAATGGTGTGTAGGGCTGAATAACTGGGCCTTATGTCAGGCCTCAAATCTAGGGTGTGCCTTGGTTATCCACCCCACCCAAAAATTAAAAAAAAAAGGAAAGTAGAAGTAACCGGCATTGGAGAAGCAACCTAAGCATGCATCATTCATATGCAAGCTCCCAGTTTTGATGGATTATTGGCAGCTATGAAGATTTGATGGAAGAACTAATACCTAGTTTTTTGTTTTTTAATTATATGAAACAACCTCCAAGTTTGACTCCTCTTCCTCATTTTATTCCATTTTTATATCCTTCTTTTCTGTCTTCGATTTACTTTTACCATTAATGCCCACCCATATTTTGATATCTATTTTTGGTTAAATTCAGGAAATAATAATAATGTGATAAAACGAGTATGGAAAAACTGCTAATGCTGAGATGGATGAGTTGGACGACTAGAAAAGATAGGATTTGCAATGAACTTAGTAGTGAGAAATAATTTAACAATGGATATGATATTGAGCAGAAAGTAATGGCAGAACAGGATTCATGTAGCCAACCCCTTATGGATGGTATAAGGCTTAAAAGATGATGATGACCAAAAGTCAAAAACTTGAAATTCATCAAAAAAAGTCAAAAACTTGAAATTCATCAAAAAAAGTCAAATCCTTGAACTTATAATTAATAATCAAAATGAATACCAAGTAATGGGAAATCATGAACACTAAAGGTATTGCTTTCCATTGCTAGTTCAAGCAACACTCAAAGAGAGTTTGGTAGTGAACTAGTAATGTTTGAGGGGAGAGAAAAATGGGGTAAGAGGATATGCCTGATACCATTTAGAAGGTTGTTCTAGAGCATTAGATGTATGTGTATTGCAGATGCAAATGATAACAAATATTATATTTTCAACAGTTTTATCTGCAAGACATGGCAGGTGATTTCTACAGTATTGCTTCTCTTATGGGGAGGATGGTTTTGTTAGTGCTGGTTTTAGTTAGACTGAGTTTCTGATTTCTGTTATAAGCATTTAGGTCCTCAAAGTATTTTATGACTTGGAGGAAGAGTTGAATCAAGAAAATACCTCCCTATGCGGAAGATGTTGAGCGTACGTTAATCTCAGGAAGGACCATGCAGAAGGTTTGGGTGGACACACCAAGTGAGGCGTACGGTAATCTCGGGATTTTGGAAAGAGTCTAGTTGGTCGATTTGTGAACTCTCAACCTGATGCAGAAGCTGTTAGGGATTGGGCTGTGGCAGCTTGGTGCCCAAAAAGACTTTGTAGGTTAGAAAGTTGAGTGTTTGTTCTCTTCTATTTACTTTTGATAGAACGGAGGAGGCAAATCTTGTATTGGAACGAAAACAAAGTGAACTGCGATCTCCATATTTAGAATAGGAAGGCGATCTCCTTTGGTTGGTGCTATCAGAAACATAGGTCCAACGAGCTTGGTGTGGTTGGTGATTTTTGGCATTCCATTACATGCTTGGAGTTTTCATACGTTTAAGGCTGTGGGGGAGGCCTGTGGCAGGTTCAGATGTGTAAGTTGGGTGTTTTTTTTCTAGGTGTTAAGGGGTACTATGTTTTGCTTTGTAGGGTTTCAAGTGTTTTGGGTCTTGAGTTGTGTTCTCCTTTTGGATGATATCTTATCATCTTCTATTGTATCTCTTTTTCCTTTTTAATGAAATTTTCTCATTCAAAAAAAAAAACAAATAGGTATACTTCTCTGATATTTTTGTTGTAGAGAAAGGTGCAACAGAGAGGGGGATTTTGTCATCCTGTATATCATATGGGTGCTTGGATCTGGTGTATCATCTTTGAAATTTGCAGATATATCTGGGTTTTGAATTTTGGATTGGTTGAGTGTTGGTTATTTTCTTTCCTCCATAGGTGACATCTAATCACTGGAGATTGTTTTTGTTCCTTTTTTTTCTTTAATAAATTTGATTTTTATTAAACAAGAAAATCCTCATCTCACTGAAGTTTTCGGAATCCATGTAGGATGTTATTTTGGGACTTGAACCTTTAGGAAGCAATTTATACCAGGGGGGAAATGCAAAATTTGGGGTCCTATCTACATCATCATCTAAGCCTTATCCCAACTATATGGGGTCAGTTATATGAATCCTGTTTCACGGCTTTCACCATTCCATTCTTCACATGCAGCCCTAGCTAGGTTATCTGCCACTGAATTAGCTGAACGTGGTACCTATCTGAACATGATAGCTTGAATTTCCAAGGTTCAATGAATGTTATCCTATCCCATCTTCAATAAAATTAAATTTGGTGGTATTCTCACATAAGGGTTTCTTGACCCAATCAATTTTGACTCTGTAAGGAGCTGATCTTGCTATAATAATATCCCATCCTCTCAACATCGCATAACACATATAAAGACTAGCAAAGATCTCCAATCTATGGAATAGTCAATAACCAGAAATATAAGCAATTCCTCAAATGCCCATTATAATTTTTCTTTGTTTTGGATTAGAATTTCTCTTCTCCCATACACTCCACAAAACAGCATGTTGGAGATTATATACCTAATTACCTACCTAGATAGCTGCACATGCCTAGTATACCATTGTCCAATACCTGATGACACCAGATATTGCATGGACACTTCTAGGGTACCTCATAGCCTTAAGAGCTTTCCCCCAGGATCTTTACTGCTCTGTCAAGGAGAAGTTATGCACTGCCCTGAATATACAACAATGGCATCTTTGCCTTCATATACAGTTCTTGTGTAAGAAGTTTGATCCAATATTTCCAGTATAATCGTGGAAGTAGGGAAGCAAGTAATTAAGTCCAATTAACCAACAGTGATTGAGTTCAACATTTTCTCTTTTTGCCCTTTCTTAATTCCTCAAGGTTTTCAAGGTATAGTATGAATAATTCCTCAAAAAATAATGTGACAGTTCTTCCTTCTGCCTAGAGTGGCTTTCATAGAGATTATCTTCCTTCTGCATAGATATTATCTTCAATTTTCAGTATAAGATCTCAAGAGCTGTATGGTAGGATTGTCCTCATCTGAAGGTTATTTTACTACACCTGGATCATTCTACCAATTCTTTATCCATTTCTGTACCATAGCTTAAGCTTGAATTAGGTGAGAGACTGCCTATCCAAGCATATGATTTCTTAACAGAAGTGGTCAAGTGCAATTGAATTATTCTTTTCTTTTTGTTGATGGAGAGTGAGAATATTTTATTTTGTTGGATTAGTTTGGTTGTCTACCACATCCTTGTGCCAAATATGGAAAAACGGAATTGTATCTTTATCTACAGTTGCCAGATAATGAGTCCTATTATGTGGCTACACTTAAGAAAGATTAGGATACAAAGATTAATCTGATTAGATCTGTTTGCAGGTGGTTACTGGTATGCAGATTTATATCATATTTTAAATAAATTTAATGATAAAAAAATTAATCTGATTTGTATCAAATGTAGAAATGGGGACACCTATGCTGGAGAATATTTTGCAGACAAGATGCATGGCTTTGGAGTATATCGTTTTGCAAATGGTCATCGATATGAAGGAGCGTGGCATGAGGGAAGAAGGCAAGGGCTTGGGATGTACACATTCAGAAATGGAGAGACACAGTCTGGTCATTGGCAAAATGGTATCCTAGATATTCCAAGCACACAGAACACCCACCCTGGATCTCCAATTGCCGTTAACAATTCTAAAGTGCTGAATGCTGTCCAGGTAACTTCACTTTCCTGCACTCATCACCTGGGAAGGGTTTGTGCAAGTTTTGACAAGCATAATCGTCAAATTCATTTGCAGTCAACCCAGCAATGAGGCATTTTCTGGCCTCCTTGTGTGGTTAGGTGACACCTAGGCAATAGTAAAATAATGTGCTTCAATCCTTAGCCTTTAATAAAACCAAATGTGCTTGGAAAAGCAAATTGAACAGTGGATATGTCTTAATTATTTTATTTCATAACAAAATTTTATATTTACTTCCATATATATTTGTTTAATATTAATTCTATGCTTTTGAAATTTTACTTTTTAGTTTGTTTCATGGCTATAGCCTTCTTTGCCCAAATAAAGTAACCCATTTACTTAATTTGCATATTTCCTAGTTTATTTGTGTCTATATAACAAGCTGAATGATTTATAATTGCTTCTTACATTTTCTAATATAATTTATTTATTTCATAGACAACTTATAGATTTTTACTTTTTATTACATGTATAGTCTTTTTAATATGTTTTTTTATTTTATATTACAATTATGACATTTTTTACATATAAATAAAAAAAAAAATCAATACTAGCAAAGGGGGGTTGTGTTGGAGCAGAGGTGCCTGAGCTGAAGCAAGTATACCAGGGCTTGGTTGGGGGTGCAGGAGCAAAGACCCAGCCCAAACACTATGCAAAATTTGTCCATACAAAGGTATTTTTGTTGATTGTAATTAGATTAGGGCATCAAAAAGAAACCACAGTAAATATTTTTCGTCATATACAATTTGTTTATTAGAACTAAATGGCCTGTAAGTAATGAGTGGATATTATTCATGTTTTTATTATATTGATATTTTACTTTGTTTTTTATGAATGATATTTTACTTTATTTATTGTTTATTAAAGAAAATCATAACTATTATGTTTTGAAAATCGGTGGGTCCCACTATCTTGTGTCATGGGTGAACACATTGAGAAATAGAGTAGAGATGCTATTCTAACATCTACATTTAGTGAGAAAAATAGATTTTTTAGGGTAAAAAAGATTATGGTAGATTTTTGAGTTTGGAAAGTGTTATAATTAATTTATAATAATTTTTCTTATTTTTCAATTTCAATTTTTTTATATGAGGTGTACGGCTCTCAAGAACTGAGGTGGTGGCTTCTTAGGACATGAGAAAGGTGCCTGAGTCTGGGTTCTTTGGCTCCGCTTCACCTTAAGGCCTCAAGGCTTCGTGAAATTTAATAATTCAGTTTTTAAGCAATAACCTTGAATTATCTGCATAAAGTGCAACTTACTAGTCAATCTAATTAGTCAGTCAGAGTCATCCTTCAATTGTCATTTAAACCATCAACCTTGGTGTACTGCCTCTTTGGGTGTGGTAATGGTGGTCTAGAATTTCTTAGTCATTGCATATTTGCATTCACCTAGCATGCAACCAAAGATCATCTTACCATCTCAAATATTGGATGATCCCATGCATCGGATAGTGGCCATTGCAGAGTGCAATTGGTCAATTAGTGCCAGTGCACTTTTTACATTTAGGTACTGGCATACTGCCATTGAATGATCCAACCCAGAAGGGTACTTACATGGTTGATCACATTTTCTACAAAACTAGGAAAATTTAAAGCTGTGTTTGGTTTGAAAGAAAAGGTAGGGAAACCTATACAATCCTTATATAGGTTTCCCTACCTTTCCCTGCTCTCTCTTTGAAAGCAAACACAGCCTAAAACTTGGACCATAAAGGAGCAAGTGAAGATACTAAATGGGAAACTTTAATTGAGAAAATTTGATAGAACCATTGAAAGAAAAGTGGAATTTTCTGATTTGGTCATTCCCATTACCAGGAAGCTAGGCGAGCAGCAGAGAAGGCATACAATGTGGCCAGAGTTGATGAGAGGGTGAACAAGGCTGTTGCTGCAGCTAATAAGGCAGCCAATGCAGCGAGAGTTGCTGCTGTAAAGGCTGTCCAGAAGCGAATGCATCACAACAATAACAAAGATGACGTACCAATTCCAATTGTGTGACAACGGGTCATTCATCATCAGCATCTTGTATTAACCGCAGATGGGTCGAAGGCGAAGGAGGATTAGTGGTTGAATTGCATCAAGTTGAATTTTGCCCCCCTACAGCTTGTTCTGTATTGTTATTTTCTTGTTTGCATTTTGCTATTTACTTGTTGAAATCAAGAGGATAGCAATTGCGAGGTGCCTGCTTGGAACCACATTTCTGTTGAAACAAAGTGGCTGATTGAGGAGGAGGTTGTCTCTGTGTCTCCCTTTTAGCTTTCAGTGTAACATGTACATAGGAATGAGAGATGATGCACTAATGAACTGAAGGATGGCACTACCACGACCAAGGTGCTCGATTATCTTGGTGATTTCTAATTGTCTTTGCTTTGCTTCTCTATTGTAAAGGGGTAGTTAGGTTACTTGTCATCTATATGGCGGTGCTTTGGTTAAACCTTAGCGAGGCCATTGTGTTGTATCTTGCATGTGAACTATTGATGGCTGTCATAAAAGAGTATCACGGGAGTTAATACCATAACAACTCTCTCTCTCTCTCTCTCACTGAGGTTAGATGCTTAGACCTGACCAGGATAAACGGAAACATCCCATGGTCAGCGAGCATTGTAAATCCTGCATCCTTCACTCATGATTAATCAGATTTATTGCAACGCAAAGGCAAAATAAAATACAAGGAATTCATACCCGGTTGCAACTTGCAGGACAGATGCTTGATCAGCCTCATCTCCCAAAAAACCTCGATGAATATTGAATTTGAAATGGGTGGGCTGTTCTTAGTTGAGTTGAGTTGAGTTGCAGGTGGGCAACTGCAGCCATGGGCCATTGCGTCTTCCGCGATTTTTGACTGGTATTATGCGTCTTAAAAATGCATACGTGATCCCTGCTCCATGCCATACCCGGCTACCCCATCTTTTTCTTTTTTCTCTGGGGCCTGGGGTTTTCTATTGTTTCGTTTCTATCCCAGGTGCTGGATTGATAATGGACGATTAGAGAAAGCCTCAGACCTCTAAAGCTTAGTATCTTCCATAATAATCTGCAATATATATTAATTAGGATGCGATTCAACCAAGGGCCACTTGCACAAGGTCAAGGCGCGCCAGTATAATGTGATTCTGTTAAGTGTTAATATTCAAACAAGGTTCAAAATATCGGTACACCTGATACGCTGGTGGGGGCATATCGGGCATTTTGATACTTGTTTTTTTACCTTTTTTTATTTTTTTTTTTAAACTGGTTCAGGAGAACCAATCTAGGACCCCTCCATCCCCTGAACCGGTCAGACCCCTAATACACCCACTGTAGGGGCGTATCAGAAGCCCAGATCGATACATAATGATACTTTGAACCTTGCATTCAAATACGAGCAGAGCAGATCACTATACTCCTAAAAGTGGGTATGGCGTCTCCACAGTTGTTGCAATTGGCCTATGGAACAAGGAACGAGAAAATCTCCGGCAGAACAATGTTCACAAATTGGCCATGCCAACCAATACTGGTAACTAATATTCCATAAATCAAATAAAGAAGTTTGCTACAAAAAGTTAAATACTTTTGCATTTAAGATGCAAAATACAAAAAGGAATAAAAATAGACTATAAAATTATCAAAAAGAGGTTCAACCCTCAGTTTGTTCCCTCAGCCTGCGAATGGTGCTCCTCACGGTCACGGCACTGGCAGTGCTGTATTAACAGTTCAACAAACTGCAGTAAGTATCTCAAAGGATGTGCAGAGAGAGAGAGAGAGAGAGAGAGAGTTGGTTTACAAGGATCAGGATTTGCTCCTCGCAGAGCACACCTCACACCCCATCCCACCGTGTATTGGGAACATCTTCCCATAAATAACAATACAAAGTACGGGAGATGTTCCCAATGTGAGGCTGACATGCATTGTGAGGAGCAGATCCAGACTCAGTTTATAAAGGAGTATGATAATTGATAATTATGATAATCCTTAGTTCCTTACTTCAAAGTATAAGCACCACCAGCTTTAACTTTGCCACAGTCTTTGCAACCCCAAATTCCAACAGCCTTCCTCTTCACTGCATACTGCAATATTTCACCCACTACAATAAGTACTTGCATCACATCAACTGAAACAGAAAGCCACCAAATACATATTCGGCATGAAAAGCATTTTACCTTCCCACAAAATTCACAGAAGTATTTGCTATGCTGGCTAACCTCCATCTTTTTAATCTGCTTCCGAAGACTGGCCCCATAACGGGTACCTGAAGTGAGTTGCATACGAGCCTCAGTTTAATTATAGTATTACACTTGACAAATTGAGCCATCCGGACCATATTTGTTGCCTACAAACCAAGCATACCTAAATGCATCTTGGTAGGGTCATAGCCCAACTTGATTTAGGGGATCTAGGAAGCAGACTCAAAAACAAAATTCCATGACCATTAACTCTTTATTTTCAGTTAGCAAAATGAGCAACCAGGAGGTTAAATCAGCTTGGAATTTGTCAGTACCGCCATTTTCAAGAGGCAACCAACAATGAATAATTAAACAATACCTTACGGACCTACTGGGTGTAGGCAACCAACAATGAATGAGGTACAAACTTCAAAAGAAAATATAGGATTAACATGTTTTTTGTGTGCTTACCATACTTCCCAACAATGCCTGCTTTCTTTGTTCGCTTAGTCTGCACCATAGAATAACAGTCACTAGAAAAACTAAATCTAATTCAAAAATCTCAATACTGCGAATGACTTACAAAATAGAATTTAAATGAAGTTGAATGTTAAGTTTAGTTGCAGAACTCATGCACACAATAACACAGGTAGCCCTCACCAAGGAAATCTTAGACATTTTCCAGGGTGAGACTTTTGCATTCCCCATATAATTAAATGTTTTTCTCAATCATTTTTTTTTTCAAATAGAATTAAATGTTTTTCCAGGGTGAGACTTTTGCATTTCCCATACTTCCCAACAATAAGCAAGAACGGTAAGTATTTTGAGAAGCCTCAGAAACTGTTTAACAAAAGTGGTCATGTAATGTCCTAGAGTCAGAAAATGTCTATGTACCATCAGATACACATGGAAAACACATGACTTAAACTAAAGTAAAGAAAACAATATGGACAAGACATCAGATACACATGACTTAAACTAAAGTGTCTAACACAACACGGTGACCATTTTGAAATGTCTATGTACCATAGCCGAGTAGCCACTAAGATTGGAAAACCATATGCTTCAAAGGACCCCAATAACCTCTAAGATTTAAAAACCATCATTCCACTGCTATGGCAAGCATAAAGTAAAAAGGAAAACACAGATGCCCAAATACGAGAACCCAGTAACAATTAACAACCATAGACAAGTCAACAAGTTGAACAATCTCATGAGACTACAGAAGCACCCATAAGTATCAGGTCTCGTTGCCATTGCATTTACAGGTTATCATATATTACAACTAAAAAGAACATAACCCATACGCGCCCTTCTTGTCCTTTTTTCTTTTTCTGGTTTTCCGGTTACAGAGAAACGATTAACTGGTAGCATTCCCCAGTAAAAGCTTTGGGTATTTTCCAACGACAATATGGTTTGAAAATTTTAGAATGGCGGAACAGGATTCAAGACTCCGAGCCCATATAATTGGGGCAAATCTTCATTGAGTAGAGTTGAAAAAATGAATTGAAAGGGACACAGAAGAACAACTTGTGATTATTTTCTCTCACTTTTTCCTTTATCAATTACAGAAGGCGTTCAAGACGGATTGATACCACTCTAGAAAATCTATCTAGTCCTCTTTATATCATCAAGTACAGCACTAGCTTTCTGACTTAAAAAGAACGGAAAACGAGTAACAGAGATAAAGGATCTGAGAAATCTAAAAGTAGCCATTGATCTAGAAATGAGATAACCCACAGATTAACAAACAGAAAGAGATTGTGTACCATTGTGGCTCGCCTGAAGTGGAGGGCAACTGCGATAGACCGGACACGGCAGAGGCTTGAGGAGGCGGAAACCCTATTTTGTTGTTAGCTTTTATAGCACATGTAAATACGGAGGGCGTCGCGCAGCGTTTGCGTATTGGGGCCGTCACGCCCGAGTTTGAATCGCCTACGGTTGTACTAATTAGCGGGGACCGTGCATAATCTGAAAGATTTAATAATTTTATTTAGTATTAATTAATATTAAATTATTAATCAAAATTTATTAATTAACTAAAAATATTCAAAGTTATTGTTAATATTTAAAATTTTAATAATTGTATTTTTCATTTAATATTGATTTACAAAAAATAATTATTGTTAATTTAATATGAATAAATATTTTTAATAAATCTAGTTTTATTAATAATTTGTAGTAATTTTAATAATTATTATTATTTTTAAATGAAATTTTGATTAACTTTGAATAAATACAAATAATTACAAAAGCTCACATTTTTATTAATTTCATTAATAATTAACAATTATTAATGCCTACCCCATAGTCAAGACACTCTACCCCATCCCTGCCTCATCTCTAGTGTCAGGTGGTTAAGGGCAAGGCATCCCACTCCTCATCAAGGATGGGGAATCCTCGAATTTCCCTACCCTGCCCCTACTATTGGGCGGGTTCGAGTAGAGGTGTAAATCGGGTTGTGTTGGGCCGGCACGATACGACTTGCATGAGGCCTGCACAAAGTGCGTGCCGTGCCGTGTTGGCCCACGGGCGTCCCGGGTCATGCCTCCCTCCCCTAGGATAATTGAGGGGTCAATTCGGCACAACCCACGGCCCAAGCCCGCAGGAGCCCATGTCGTGCCATGGGCAGGGTTGGTCCATGGGCCGAGACTTAGGCCAGGCCAAGTCGTGGACCGGGCCAAGCTATGATTTTTTATGTATATAATTGTTTATATATACAATTAGACCTATTCATGGGTCGAGTAGCCCGACAACCCGGCCCGACCTAACTCGTTATTTTCAAGCTTGGACAAAATTTTAGAACCATGGGCTCGAGCTCGTGCTTTCTCAAATAAGCATGATCCGGGCTCATTACATATATAAAAAAGTACTTATGTTATATATATAATAAATATAATATATATATATATATATGCTTCTTAAATTATTAATAAATATCAATTTACTATTAGGAAATATAAATTAATTACTTTATTAATTTATTAATTTATTAAATTATTACTAAATATTAGTTTATAAAAGTATACTGAAAATATGACATTTTGTGTACAGATCAGGCTTTGGGCTTGCACAATTTTTATTGATAAAGAGGCCCGTATTAATTATAAAACTATGATTTTTTACAAATTAAATTTTTTATTTAATTCTTGTCTAGTATAAAAAAATATATAACATTTTTATATATTAATATAAAATTTGTTATTTAAATATAATAATATTTAAACCATATATGCATATAACTTCCAAGTTGAGCTTATTAAGGGTTGTTTAGCTTGGGCCCTATCCACTAAATCCATCATTGGACTCCAAAAGTTTGAAACCCAATTAAATTTCAAATCTAAATATCCATAATAATGTTTGGGCATAGTGCATATCTCTAGACCTAACTCAAAAGAAAATAGTTGATTGAGCCTACAAATTTATAGATCTAACCGGGTTAGGTTAAGTTATAAATGATTTATTACTTTTTATTATTAATTATTAAAATATTGTTAGTTATTAAGATATTACAATTCATATTATCATATTGTTAGTTATTGTAATTTCTGGAAATTATCATATTTTTAGAAATATTGCTAATTTCGTGGCTAAAACTAACTAAATGTAATTTTTTAGTAATTAAATATAACTTTTTGGTAATAAAATGTAATTTTCTAATATTTATAACTTAAATTATAATTACTATTAGTTATAATTTAAAAATAATTATTGTCAATTATATTACTATTAATAATTAAAATACATTATTATACAGTATTTTTTGCAATAAAATACAATTAATTTAATTTTTTAATTATTTTTAGTATTTTAATTAAGCTTTATATTTTTCAGAATTTTCGGTTTTTTAATCAGTTTTTTGTGTTTTTTCATTATTTTTCAATAATTTTCAGTATTTTCAGCATTTATTTTTGCATATTAGTCACTAAAAAATTAATTTGCATTTGCTTTCAGTAAAAATAAATTAAATAACTAAATAAATACCATAGCTAATAAAAAATACAACTACTTGTCAATATGTTTTAATAATTTCAGGCTTGGGTATTTTCTTAATAATTTTTTGGTATTTTTAATAATAAAATATTATTAATTATACTTTTAAATAATTTTCAGTAAATACCCTTATTAATATAAAATATTGTTAATTTTCGATATTTTTTAATTATTTTTAGTATTTTAATTATGTTTAGTTTTTCAGAATTTTCTAGATTTTTAATTAATTGTTGGTATTTTTTCATTATTATTCAGTAATTTTTGTAATAAAATATTGTTAATAAAACAAGTTCTACATTTTAAAATTTCATTAAGTTTTATCATTTTTAATGAGTTCATTATGCACAGTAAAGGTCTCAACTCATAAAAATTATTAATTAATTAAAAATACATTAATACAAAGTTATCTCATAATATTATTAAAACTATCAATTAATATTTTTATACTTAAATTTTTTATTTTTAATTAATTATTAGTATTTTTCATTATTATTCAGTAATTTTTGCAATAAAATACTGTTAATAAAATGGTTTCTGCATTTTTATCATTTTTAATGAGCTCATTATGCACAACAAAGGTCTCAACTCATAAGTTATCTAATAATATTATTAAAACTATCCATTAATATTTTTATATTTAAATTTTTTATTTTTATTAACATTTATTAAGTTTGATTTTTAAGTGGAATTGAAACACATTTTTAATATTTATGAAGTTTTGTTAATATTTATTTTTATAGTAGATTTTTAAATTAATAATTTTTTATTGTTTAATATCAACCTATTTATATTATTACTATTCTCTCTCTCTCTCTCTCTCTCTCTTAAATATAATAATAACATGCATTAAAATAAGCGGTCTTAGAAAACCAAAAGGTCTCTCGCTAATAATGTGTAGCTTTATTAATCTAATCAAGAGAAGCAATGATTACTATTTTATATTTTTTAAACAAAAGAGAATAAGAAAAAATGGAGAAAATAGATAAATAGTTTCTCTCAAAGGAGAGACATGCTGACATGGACCATCCAATTTATTATTATTATTATTATTATTATTATTATTGATGGTTGACCACGAATTCGTGACACATTACCAAAAACAAGAATTGGGATGTGCTCCTTATTGAGCCCGCCTCACAGCCACATCTCCCCATGAATAAAAAATACAATGGTGCTTAGTAGCATGAGTGTTTTTTGGACCAATTTTCAATAAAAAATGCCCACGCCTACTTACCCATTTTTTCATAATTAAATATCATTTTTGCATATGTTTGGTTTTGTGGGAGTTTTTTGAGAGGCATTTTGATAAATGGTGCTATGTCATTGCCATGCCAACATTTATCCCATCATACCAATTCATACACATCGATATTGATAAAAGTTAACATTGATTTATGTGTGAACCAATCGTTGGGGGAAGCTTCATTTTAATGCTTCTCCCAACGGTCAAACGTTTATTCATTATTTTGTTGATATGGTTCCTAATGGTGCCTAGTTGTTAATAAATGGTTTATCACCCACTTTTCTCGGTTTTGATGCCAAAGCAAGTATAAATGTTTATTTGATATATGCCCATGGAACCAAACACATATTTTATGTTTGGTAGTGTTTATGCCACGTAGGCAATATGCAATGCTTTCCAAGCGGAAATGCTATTTGGTAAGGTGATTTCTATCACCGTTTTTCATATATATGCACCCATTACATGCTTTTCACATGATAGCTAGGATACACATAAGCGATACATCACATAATCGTAACAGCTCGCCGATTTGATGTTTCATACATTGGAAAGAATGCGATTTACGACGTGTGCCCATTTTTCACTACTTTTTCAAAAATCGCCAGAACCAAACAACATGGAAGGCGTTGAAAAGTGGAATCGCCAACGTGGCTCTGACGTGACACCTTTTTTTTCAAATAAACAACATCAATACCAAATAGGCCCTACAAGGGAATGGCACCCATATGTGGTTGTGAGCTCCGGAAAGCTCATGGTCGGCTCAAAGAAATGGAGTTGCCACCCATTTTTAGAGGAAATGGATCATCATTTTCAAATATGAAAAATCAATTTATTCGCTTTGATAGTGATTCCGTTCTACATGGGAATAGCACCAAATCAAAAGATTCTAAATTTGGAAGGATTGGGGAGAGGAAAGGTGTTAGGCACCTCTCTCTCCAAGCTACTATAGCAACCTAATACGGGAGTTGCTCAGGCTCAATTTCTAGTGAAACACCACTGAAAATAGTTGCTCAGAGCTCCTAAAATCAAGCGAAAACGCTCCCTACTTCACCCAAATTTTATTTAAAGTGATGTTATCGGGTTTTAGGTATTCATTTCCCTAAGACCCTCACCTCTCTACCTCTTTTTCTCAATCTAGAGGAAACTAGGAATGCAAGCTTCCCATGGTTAATAGACTTTAAGCAACCTAAAACTAAATTGAGAACAAAGATTACAAATTCAGGTTCAAATGCAAAAATGAGAGACTTACCTCTCGTGTACAACATTGACAGGAGTTTTCCAATAGTCGAATTGAACAAAAGAGTGGTTGGATAAACTCAAAATAGGTTTGAAACTATTCATTGCTTAGAGTTTTCATGCAAATTTCAAATCTGAAACATAGTAAAACGAATTTGGAATTTCGGGTTCAAATGCTTGGGGGTTTTCCCATGAACAGGGCACCTACGGGAATTAGGAATGCTTTGTCTTGGATCTCTCCTTTGTTTTTTCTCTCTTTCTCCCTCCCCTCCCCCCCCCCCCCCCCCTTGAGCTCGAATTAGATTAGTATTTATAGTGAAAGAGAGGGGGACAAGTCTGAATTCATTCAGCTATAGTACCTGGGATTCAACAAAAGTTTTTCACGTAAATAGGCAAACATTATTTAAAGAAACATATGCCCAGTCAAGCTTTCCTATTTAATGAAACATTTTTTTTTTTCGATTTAGGAGTGGTTTTCATGAGTTTTGTACATCCAATGGGAGTTTGGGGTGTGCCTATCATGACAGTCTCGTATTTGGGGTTGATAGTGGCAAAAATATAAATTTGATGAACTTTTAAATACAGTTTTGTCATTTCTTAGCTTTAGGTGGGGTATCTTTGGGTTTTTGGTCTTTTTGGGTCTATTACGCTCAATTTCATTGGTCCAGGTGTTTGAACAGGTCAAGAATGAGTCTGACATTAGTCATCACACTTTTCAGGTTTCAGGTTGGGACAAATGAGGTTGCAATTCGATCCGGTGCATCAAAATGACATCTTCCTAGTTTAATGGTCAAACGGGTGAATTAGGTCATAAAGTTTGACATGCTAGGTTTTTCCGGGTCTTTGAATACAATGGTGAGGTCTGATTGGCTAAAAGGGCCAGGATGATGGAGATCTATGGATGACAAGTTTGGATCAACAAGATTTGCTGAAATAGAATCTTTATTTAATGAAGAGTTAAACAGGAGAATTTTATGTTGAAATTTGGTGGGTAAGCATTTTTGAACATTCTGAATTTGATGGATCTTTGATTAGAGGTGTAGATTGACATATTTAGTCTGGGTCATTGGTTTATTAGTTAACGAGACGAATCAAAATGGAATCTCACATTTTTAATAGTCAAATAGAGGAATTTGGTCGTGAAATTTGTCATGTTGGGGTTTTTTTTGGGTTTTCGAACATAATGATGGGGTTTGATTAGTCAAATGAATTTAGGATGATAGATAATAAGATATTATCGATGAGATTACTTTAATGGTGGGTCAAATTAAAATTTGAATATGAATATTGTCATAAATGTAGTAATTAAATATTAATTAAGAGAGAAAATGAGTTATTAAGAGAGGTAATAATTATAGGGGATTAGAAGTTATTTAGGACAACTTTCCTTAAATGTAAGAGTTATTAAAGAGATAGAATTATTAAATATGCTTATTTATGAGAGAGAGAGAGAGAGAGAGAATCTAATATTACAATGTGTATCGACTAATACATTCAAAATACCGGTCCGTATCGATCTAATATAGACAAACATAAACGAAACTACCAAATTTGTAGCGTTCCATGTATCAGAATGTTGCTGGAATAATACATATCGGCTAATATGTTGCGATTTTTTAAACATTGGCTGTTAGAAAAAGGGAATTGGCGTGATGAACGATGGATGTGTAACTAATTGATAGTTTTCTAAAACTAAAGGTGATGTCTGATCGAATGTCGGTGTTGAAATGTTGGTTTCAAGGCTTTTACCTATCTGTGGATTATGTCAAAAGAGAGAATTTTAGTTTCGTAAAGTCTTAACTTGATCTTGTTGTAATTTGGGGTTTAAAAGGAGGGTACAAAGATGAAGGGTGATGGAGTGAGCAAAAATTGGGTGTTGGCAGCGGCTAAGACATGCTGTGAATCGGTGTAAGACACGCTCTATGAGGAGCAGATCCAGAGTCGGAAAAGATGAGCTTTGTATATGTGGGGCCATTATTAGGATGACATGGCATATCATTATTGATCGCCATCTCCCATAGAGGATTTTGACTCAACATCGAATGCACCTACATATAAATTGTAATTGTAAATCCAATTCAATGGTTCATCATTCATCATTGATCTCGATAGAATTTTGTCCAATTCAAAAGCTTTTGTCAGTACAGTATTGGAGATGGTTGTGAATCCCGATTCATGGGAAGAATTTCGTAATGGGGCAATATGGCTCCTACCACGTTGGAGGGCATATGCCCCACCACCTCTTTGATTATTATTTATTAGATCCAAACCTTAAACTCTTAAAATCTTAACTCTAAATCTAAATTAGGATGCTCACAATTGGGTTAATCGAACTATGAGCATTGTTTTTAAATCGGACCAACATTAATTTGAACCAAAACGAGCAATTCATCGGTTAATTGGTGAACCGGTCTTTGATTATTTTTAGTTTATTTTTTACATTGTAATTTTTATTAAAAGACCCCTTTCCAAAATAGCCAAAAAAGGAATTGTATTGTCAAATTACAAAAAGAAAAACAACCAATCCACCATTAAATAATGTATAGGTCCATTCCGTTTCTCCTTCCAAAACAATTAAAAAAAAAAATCAGCATGTGCATGATACAATTAACACTACTATTTCAATTAACATCGTTAAATCATAACAAAAGGGATGAAATGTCCCTTTTACCTATAGGTTAATTAAACGCAAAAAATAAATAAAATTACTTTGTTAACCTTAATTTAACACGTATGTGTAGTTTAGTTAAGATGAACAGAGCTCTCGACAGTAGAGAAGGAGCACCATCACAATTGTCTGCAAGGGTTGCCGCTGCAACTTCCGATTGGCGGTGCGACGGTGAGAAATCCCTCTCGACATTGAACACAGACGATGAGAAATCCCTCTCCTCCAGTCTCTTCTTCCCCATATCCTCCTCATTATCTCCCTCCTGTTCACCCATTTTCATTTATTTTCCCCCTTCCTCAATGAAATCACCCATTACATTGTTCGTCTTCAACCCCCTGAACTCAAACCAATAGTGGAGTGGTGGTAAAACCTCTTCCCGAGCTTTCTTCTTTCATTTTTTTTCTTCCTTTCTCCTTCTCCCTCATAGTATTTCGTCAGCTTTTCTCTCCTCACTCATTCTCTCTCTCTCTTCCTTATTGCACTGAGTTGAGTCGACAGTAGCAACAATGTTAGAGGAAGCAGTTTCTTACAAGAAGACAGGGACAGTCTTCGATGAACCTGTATGATTGAGAAATAGATGGAGAAGGTGAGCAAGAAGGTCATTGTCAGGCGGAAGTCTACCTTGTATTTGGACCCAAAGCTACTGAAGAATGAAGGTGGTGGTTTCATTAGGACCACAACAAAAGCATTAAAGATCTACGGTGGTATAAAGATGGTGAAGCAACCAATCTTTCCAGGGGAATGGTTTGGCGCGTTTCTCAATTCTCTATTCACCATAAGCAATGTGAAGAAGGCAAAAATCTCATCTTCAGCTAGTGGTGGCGGTGGTTATATCTCGTATGGAAGATACATGTTCGGAGAGGATTTCGAAATCAACACAAGCGTTGTCATTCTCGAGAGCTATCCCCTGTCGAAACACCTGGCCACCTGTGCAATCACCGCTATAGCTTCCTCGGCAACATCAATCGAGCCGTCCTTCTTCTTCTTTCTCAGTCTACCCTCCTCTGTTCCACCCGCCGCTGCAACTCACAGTGGCGATAGTTTTTCTTCCTCCCCTATCTTCTCCCCCTTTCTGTCTTGCATTTTCTCCTTCTCTCTCCCTCGACTACCATTCTCTCTCTCTCTCTCTCTCTGTAACCCATCATGCGACCTCATCGATAGAACTAGTGTCCTCACCTGGGATAGCAAACCCAAACCGATGTGATCTGCGAGCTTCATCTCATCTCCAAGCACAACCTGAATAGCATTCCTTGGTGTCGTTCTTTACCTCACCAAACCCGCTATTCCTCATTCATCTTCTTGCATGCTATGACTACTACAGGTTTGACAGGGAAGGGAGATAGTGGACGGCAGAGGAGATGGTAGTGATGCTGAATGTGGGGTTGGCTTGTGTTGTGGAATAGGTTGGTTGCATGGTGGAGCAGGCGAAGAAGAGGCCTACAATGTCAGAGGTCAACAGAACCTATTTCCGAACCTGCCTATGTATCCCTGTTTTCTAATCCGTCTAACTTTTCCTATCAATTTTCAAAAACCGTCCCATCCCAAGAACTATGAATTAAACCAGAACAAAGAAGACATCATGAAGAGATAAAAACAGAGGGAACATCCATCTCCATCTTGCTGCGTTACCCATGGCTATCAGTCGATATCACCACTCGTCAATCTCGTCCATGTTTGGGATCAATGTCTAGTCCTGCAGGTTCATGAGAGCTTCGCCGGAATCTTTATTTACCGATCTGATCCCCCTTTTTCTTCTTATGTTCTCATTTTCTTGCTGAATTCCACGGGAAACTCTGTTTACTGATCCAATAGTCCCCCTTTTTCATCTCTCTCTCTCTCTTAGTCATATTCCCTTGGTCTCCTTTTTTCGACTTCCAACTTACAAACATGCATCAATTTTCAAACACCTTCCTTTCTCTATGTCCAGACTTTTAGTAAAGGGACTGGTTTTGGGGGAGAGCAGGTTTTGAGAATAAGCATATGGTTGCATGATATATGTTACTGATCACTTTGGTTGGTTTTAGAGGTACATATGACGATGCTATATATGGATGTTTTAGTTCGAGTAGGCTCCACTTGAATCAAAATCCACAAGATTTTCAGATTGGGTAGCTTTTTCTCTTTTGGGGTTTTGTGTTAGGGCTAGCTCATCAAACCATGCCCATATATGATAATCAGAGCTCGTTCAGGGTGGTGGTGATCGTGTGAAAGAAAAGGGCACCCTTTATGTTGGGGTCCAATTCTTTGTTACTGTTTCACTAATGACTATCCTCTTATATTAGTTTTATTTCTTTTTTTCTCTTTGTTTGCTTTCCAAGTGATCATAAAAACCAAAATACCTAATAAAAGAAAAAAGAAAAAAGAAACATACCAAGCAAGCTCCTTATTAGCCAATATAGTTGGGTATAATTAATGTGAATATATTATAGTGTGGAAGTAAAGATAGAAGAAGAATCATAGAACCAATAAATAAACATCCCTCTCGGTCCGCCCGAGGGCAGTTAAGCCTCAAGCTGGACACGGCCGGTTATATATACCCTACAAGTAGCTAGTACAACACTAAACTGGCAGTCGTCGACGCTGCATACTAACAACTGATGGTGAGGCTCTTGTGAAACTGCTACCGAGTATCAACAGCGCTCTCCGGACTGCTTCCATGGCCCTGCATCTTACCTGTTCATACAGCCGTTTGAGTGGCAAGATGGTCGTAAGCACCAGGGGACACCCACACAATGGATAGGCTAACCACCCGAGTTTTTTGTGAAGAGGAATCCAAATAACCAAAACCAAAGATGTAGTTCTCGACAAGTTGCCGGTGAATTCCAACCTGTTCTGCATCTCGACGCTCAGGTTGGGGAATTGTCGGAGGGCAATGGATGTGCAGAAGCGAAGAAGCAGAGCAAGGAGGAAAAGAGGAAGTTGATCGAAAGGATCCTGACCTTTTGCTTGGTACATGGACGTGATGAATGCTACCATGGCCGACCATGATAATTCGAAGCAGAGCTCGCTTTTACTTTGGTGTTGAACCATGCAGTTAAGAACATGAAGATGGATGCTGAGATTATCAGTCCCTCCGCGGAGGTGGGTGGGCAAATTGCTCTGCCCAAAGGAACCCCTTCTCGGCATGGATTGCATACTGTGCTGAGATTACTGGTGCCTCCTGACTCCTGAGCAACTTCTACATTATAAACTGTGCCGCACGTGCGTACCTGGAAAGTCGAAAAATGAATCGTGCATTAGCCTGCAAACGAACAACTTTTTCCGCTAATAGGAAGTTTCACTATTTGCGGGATGTATATTTGTTTCGTGTTTTATTTCTATCTAGTTCAAGCCCATAAGTTCGAGCCCAAATCTCTTACACTCATTTGGGTGTGGGAGCACTTCGAATCACAAATGAACACATCCCACCCACATGTGTGGAGTAAAACCAAACGGTAAAACTCCCGTTAGATTAATATTTTACTTTTTTAACTTCAATAAAAGGTAAAAGTGAACAAAAAAGGAGTGGAAACAAAACTCTATAGACCTTGGACTCCAAACAAACTCATGATGAAACCCTAAATTTATACACCATTAACGATCGTAGAAGACCCTATTTGCGAGTTGCATCCTCCAATTTTTACATATTTGCGGGATTTAATCTTTCTTTAAATATGGGTTTTCTTTTTCCATTTTCAATCAAGAGAAGGATTTAGAGGCTTCATTCAAGACAAGTTTGAGCTTTTTTCTAGTTTGTAGTTAAACTAGTGCTACACATGTTCAATCAAGAGGAGATGAAAGAATTTTTTTCTTCATATTACACATCCCTGCTTGATGGAAAAAGTAGAGGTTAAACAAAACCCCCCATGAAATAGCAATTATTAGAGGTCAAACATTAGAAACATTGTAGTTTGTAGCAACTACTCCAAATCCTTTTGCTATGAACATGTGTTTCTTTAATATATTTCCAACATTAAAAAAAATCGTGGTACAAGGTTCTCCAACTTTTTTTTGTGGGGACTCTATAACTTGATGTATCTTATTAGTATAGTCCTTGTTGTATATTACTTCTTATTCTTCTTTTATCTTTCAGCCCTATATGGGCATTCTTGTAATTATACATATCTTTTAATATATAAGAGACTCTTTAAGGTGGGGGTCATTCATTCTGGACACCTCTATGATTATTCTTGTTCTTCTCTCTATTTAGACAAGAGTGTTGACATGGTATCAGAGGAGGTTGCTCTCTGATCTATTTTTTTTTCTCTCTCTCTCTCTCTCATGAAACTTACTGGAAGCAATAATCCTGTCATGTTAGGGCTGTTTTGGTCAACCCTTCTGTTTAGTCTTCTTTGCATAACCAACAAGAGAGATTTCGTTAGATCTCTCTTGTGAGACATTGGTTCGAGGCCAAACTTCAGATCTAGTGTTGCCTAGACCTGATCTACTCTTCATACAAACATCACCTGATTTGGTGAAGTTTTCGAAGGAGTTTTGATCTTCTTCTTGAGACAACAACACTGTACACTTTCTTTTTTTGGTCTGCAATAGCTTTGGACTTTGGATCTAGTGTCGCCTAGACCTAATCTATTCTACCTATAAACAACATCTAATTTGGTGAAGTTTTTTAAGGAGTTTTGATCTTCTTCTTGGGGTTGCAACACTGTACATTTTCCTTTTTTGGACTGCAACAGCTTTGGACTTCAGATCTAGTGTCACCTAGACTTGATCTATTCTACCCACAAACAACATCTGATTTGGTGAAGTTTTCAAAGGAGTTTTGATCTTCTTGGGGCTATAACATTGTATAGTATCCTTTTTTGTACTGTAACTTTTTTTTTTGGACTTCTAGCTTTCTACATCAGCCTGCAATCTTAGTCCTTTCTCTCCAGATTGAAGGGTCCTCTCAAGCTCTTCTTAATCCTACACTCAATTTGGAGATTTCTAGGGATTGTTTTGATTAGCACAAGATATCTCCTTATTCTTGGAAAAGATGCCTGTTGTGTTGATAAATCACAATTTTCTCTTAATCGATTGACTCAATCAACCTATAACCCTAGATTTGGTGTTGTCCTAGGGTTTTCTTACTTCCCATTTATTTGATTCAGACTTCATATTCATATTTGAAGGGTTTGACTTAATAGCCTTAAAACTTGTCTTTTTTGGACTGTTATCCTAAGTTCTTGATTGCACAATTGGGTTGTCTCTGATATCCTTATGCCTGGACTATTATTTTCTTGTTGAAATGGCCTCCAATATAGAGGATATTATTCCTATAAAGCTAGAAGGATCAACCTATGGAATTGACACTGTTGTTGTAGCACATGGGAGTAAGAAATCTACTACTGGTGGTGATTCTCTAGCATCTATGGTTGAGGAAAACATTTGACAACTAATAACTTCTACTATTTCTTTAGCTCTTTTTGCTATTGGATTACCTGGTGAGTTTTCCGATTATTGTGCTTCTTCTTCTCATACTTGGATCATTGACTCCGGAGCACATGACCGGAGCCTACCCTAACCAACCATGTAACCTTACTAAAACCCATCACAAACATATTGTTATTTCCAATGGCAAAAAGTTAAACATCATTGGTATTAGTGATCTGTCTCTTAACCTTTCACCCATTGCACCTTTCCCTCTTTCCAAGACCCTTCTTGTTCCTAATTTCACTATAAACTTGATTTCTATTGGCCAATTAATTGATGAAAGTAACATTCTCATCTTCTCTCAGGATGGATGTTTAATTCAGGACTGAAACACTATAAAGGTGAAAGGAAAGGGGCATAGGTTGGGCCGTTTATTTGCATTAGAGTTTGAGAAGCCTCAAACAGTAGCATCATCAATTTATTTTAGTTCGTCCACTTCTAGTTTCTTTTTGAGTCATTGAAATAATGTTTGGGACTTGTGGCATAAACATTTGAGTCATTTACATTCTGAAAAATTAAAATTTTTGTTTGATTCAGGACTTATTAAGAATAGATTTCCTTGCACACTATTGATACATCTTGTGTTTTTGTTGCTTAAGTAAGAGTTGTACCTTACCATTTCCTCACATATCTAAGCATGCTACATCTCCCATCGAGCTTATACAAAGTGATGTCTGGACTGCTTTTGTCTCTTGTCAGCTTGGATACAAATATTTGGTGTCGTTCATTGATGATTGTACTAGGTACACATGGATATACTTCTTTAATATGTTTCCAACATTTAAGTTGTTTCATGCTATGGTGTGGGTTTAGTTTTAATCACAAGTGTGTATTCTCCATTTGGATTTAGCGAGAGAATACACTGATGGAGATTTTTATCCTATTTAATAGACCATGGAATACAAGTTCAACAAAGTTGTCCAGATACTCCTTAGCAGAATGGTGTGGCCGAGTGCAAAAATGGACATATCCTTGGTAAAGGACATTATTGCAAGAGTTTCATACTCCACCTTTCTTTTAGGTAGAGGTAGCCAATACAGCTATGTTTTTAATCAACTATATCCCTTCCTCAGTTCTTGGTAATATATCTCCCTTTTAGAAGTTATTTGGTCATTGCATAGATTTATCTATGCTTCGTGTTTTTTGATGTGTGTGCTTTGTTCATCTTCCCTTTCATGAACGTTCTAAATTATCTGCATAGTCTGTCATGTGTGCCTTTGTGGATTATAGTCCTATCCACAAAGGATTTCTTATGATCCCTCTATCCATCACATTCGTATATCACATAGTGTTGTTTTCCTTGAGCACATTATAATTTTTGCTAGAATTGCTAGATTGTCTATACCATATGTTTCTATTTTGCCAAACTTTGATTCATAGGATGCTCTACCTCTTTCTGCTGTGAAGGACTTTCTCATATTCTTTCACAAGCAGTTACATGCTCCAACCCTTGTGCCTATGGCTCTCCTTCCTCATACTTTAGACACTCTTCATACTTGTGTTCCTCTTTGTCGTTCCACTCGTATATCTAGGCTTCTTGACCATTACGGTTTTCCTTCACACCAGGAAGGTAATAATAGCCCTTATTGGAAGAAGCCATGGATGTAGAGATTCATGCTTTACATGAGAAAGACACTTGGGATCTTGTGCCTATTCCTCCAGATGCATCCATTGTTGGGAGTCGTTGGGTTTACAACATTAAGCTAAAGTATGATGGATCTCTTGATCGATACAAGGCACATTCAACTACCTAGGGATATAGTCAGGAGTATGGTATTGATTATGAAGAAACATTTGTTCTTATTGCAAAGATCACCACAATCTGTGTTCTTTTAGCAGTGTCTGCTACTCAATCTTGGACCATATGCCAACTTGATGTGAAGAATGCCTTTCTCCATGGTCAGTTAAAGGAGACGGTCTGTATGAAGCCTCCTCCTGGATACTGTAGTGATCCTTCTTTAATATGTTGCCTCAAAAAATATCTATATGGTCTAAAACAAACTCGCCAAGCATGGTTTAAATACATTCGTGATGTTGTAGTTGCTGCTAGATATAGCCAGAGTTCTTCTGATCACTCTTTATTTGTTAAGTGACAACTTCAGGGTATTACCGTTCTCCTACTATATGTTGATGACATGTTGTTGACTGGGAATGATGCTAAAGGCATTCATGAAGTAAAACTATTACTTCATAATTCCTTTCACTTGATGGACTTGGGCCCTCTTACATATTTCCTGGGACTAGAAGTACATCATAGTGATCGAGGGTATTTTGTTTGTTAGCAAAAGTATGCCTTTGACCTTGTTAAACATGATGGTCTTAGTGATGAAAAGCATGCTGATACACTTATGAAGCTAAATCTTAAGCTATTTAAATCTGAAAGTCCATTACTTCCTGATGCTACCTTATATCGCTAGCTTGTAGTGTCCCTCATTTATTTCACTATGACTTGGCCTGATATTTCTCATGCTGTTCAAGTTGTTAGTTAATTTGTTTCTACTCCTCGTCAGCTTCATATGACTACTGTTCATCGCATCATTGGATATGTTAAAAGCACAACTTCCCAATGACTGCTCTTCTCCTCATCCTCTCTTATTCAGTTAAGAGAATGTGCTAATGCGGATTGGGCTGGTTGTCCAGACACTTTAGGTCCACTTCTGGGTGGTGTGTTTTTATAGGTGATTCACTCATCTCTTGGAAGTGTAAGAAACAACAAACAGTTTCCAAGTCTTCCACTAAAATAGAATATAGGGCCATATCTTCAGTTTATAGTGATATTGTTTGGTTACAGTCTCTCTTCCATGCTATCAAGATTGCATCTAACCCTATCTTCCATGAGAGGACCAAGCACATCAAGGTGGACTACCACTTTATCTGAGATGTCTTCACTTATTGGGTCTATATCACTTCCTCATGTAGCCTCGGACATGTAGATTGTTGATATATTCACCAAAGCTATAACTAGATTTCAGCATCTCTTTCTTATAGACAAACTGATGCTTATGTCTAGGCATCAGTTCAAAGGGGGTGGAGACTCTATAACTTGATATCTCTTATTAGTATAGTTCTTGTTGTACATTATTTCTTATTCTTTTTTGTCTCTTTCAGCCCTATATGTGCATTCTTGTAATTGTACATATATTTTAATATATAAGAGATTCTTTGAGGTGGGGGTCATTCATTCTTGACATCTCTAAGATTATTCTTGTTTTTCTCTCTATTCAGACAAGAGTGCTAACATTTTTCACTATCGAACTAGGGGAATCATCAACCAAAACTATCAACTAGAAATGGTTAATTTTAAGGTTCGTTCTTATGAGGAACGGACCTAGTTTATAAACCACTAGATCCTTTAGAAGAGATGGGGAACACTTCATATATGAGACTAATAATTTGAAAATACTTCAACCATATTAACATCCCACAATACCCAATCTTCTGTAGCAATACTACAAGTGATGTCATAAGTCATTGAGTTCATCCATGGTGGAGTAAAACTTCATTTGCACACAAGTAATTCCTGCCATGGTTTCTCAACTTCACCTCAACCTATCCCTTATAGTGTTACACTTACATGGTTTGCAATGGTTGTTTTGGTTCATTAGTACAAAGCTAACAGTGGAGGAGGAATGGAGAAGAGGGAAGAAAAAAGAGAGGATGAAAAGGGCAAAAGGAAGAAGAAGAAGAAAGAAAGAAAGAAAAAGATAAGAAGAGGTTGAGAGAGAAGAGAAGAACAGTGGGTGTTGTGAAGCCTACTAATGCTCTCTGGTTGTCGAGCTAGAGAAGAAGATGAATAGACTCATTTTTTCACCTTATTTTAGTTTCAAATAATGTTTTATTAAAAGACAACAGAGCAAAGTCACCATTTGATTTTTTCTGCATATGAGTTGGGGTGCCCATTCGAACTTACAACGTGTTCTAATTTGGTTGGAAGTGTACCCCTGCACATACCAAACCGAGTGCAAGAAATCCAAGCTCCTTAATTTCAATGTACTAAGATTCATGAATAACAAATCTTGTACATTACAAGCAATTCACGTTTATATGCTAGTTAAAGATGACAAAGCACTTTAATTGTCAAAACTCTAGGGAAGTTGCATACCTGATACATATATAGAAGCAATCATGTAATGTAAGATTGAAGCTCCACTACTAAAAATAATATTAGTAATATTTTTTATATATGCAAAACTATAATGGTAAATGTGTATCATAACCAAATAGATATGATATCCTCCCTCTCCCCCTCTACCCAATTGAAACCATTTGCAAATAGGTAAACACCATGGTCATAATCTGGTTTAGTATAAGAGGCTCTTTTTTATTGATAAAGCAATGGATTGCCAACCCTCCTCTTATATGGAGGAATGGGAAAGAGAAATTGAGAAGAAAAGGGAGATGGTAAGGGAGAGAGAAAAGAAACAGAAACATGAAATGGAAATGGCAAGAAATGAGCACATTGAAAGGAGTATTGCAATACTTGATTCAATATTCCAAATACAAGGATTATTTGCTATGTACTACTTCAAGGCCACCTAGTATCTTCAAGATGAAAAGCCGATGAACACTTTCCTTGCAATGAATCTAGAGTTTAGAGTTTTTTGGCTACATGGCCTTATGAGAGATGGATCCCTATGTCCATAGATTATCATTTCTTGTTGATTTTTTTTTTTTTAATGTTTTTGGCTATGTTGTTGGTGTTGCTACATGATGCTTAACTTGGTTGCTTGTCAAACACTATTAGCTATGTTTTTTTTTTTTGTTTTTTTTTTCATTGTCTATGTGTTGATGATGCCAATTTTTTTGCTTGACATTAATAATTGACTTGATACTTAGCTGAATGACAACTTTAGAAGTTTAAGCAATTGATGTTGTTCTTACATCGTTTTAATATTGTTAGTGACATAATTATTATCACTATAATTACCATTGTTTATTTTAACTAGTGTTCATATTCATATTGTGTGAAACTTATTCTTTTTACAACACCAAATAGCTCCCACCCAAAGTACACGAATTAGGATAAACACAAATCCAATAGATAGGGGTGAGCAAAAAAAAAACCTGAAAAACCAACCAAAAACGAACCGGTTTGAAGAATTTGAATAATTTGCTTGTAATTGTTTTATGAGTTTAATGAAAGGCATTATATTGTCTATGCTTATATTGTTATTATTTTGTGTATCTGAGTGTTTAGGGATTGAATACAATTAAAGATTTGGTTGGAACCCACAATTCCTATTGTTCTATGTTTGGTTAGCACCCACAACTCCAATTGTTCTAGGTCTGGTTGGCACCTGTAAATCCAATTGTTGTAAGTTTTTGTTGACACTTGGAAGTCCAACTAGTTATAAGGGTTTTGCTCACACTATAAAGTCTACTTAGTTTTAGTGGAAACTCTCAAGTGGTATGCTTGAGGAGAGGGCATAGGCCTCTATAAATCTTGTGTGTACTTTTATTGTTTACGATTATTGTTTATTTCTATAAATACTCACTTCATAGCATTTTTGTTTATCACACAAGTACTTAACACTATTTTGTTCTTTGTTTATCTTTGTTTAGCACAATAAGTTTTTGAAAGGGTTTTAAGGAGGAAAAACTTGTAAAACCTAACTAATCCTCCTCTTGGGTTAAGTTACTTGGGCTATCATGGTCCTCATTCAAATGGAAATTCATTAAAAAAACATGGATGATCTCCCCATTCAAGTAAGGTTGTCAATGGACCAGTTTTGGACTAGACCTCGTCTAGTCCAAAATCAATTTGGATGGATTGGATGGACCAACAAGACATATTGGATTGGACCAATCTGGTCCAAATATTTATTAGATTAGATTGGACCTGGTCCGTCCATAATAAATTTATATTGGATTCAATTGGATTAAGACAATATTTGGTCCATTGATCTAAGATAAGAATATATGTGTTAATGACCAGGTTTGGGTTGAAACCAATCTAAATTAAAATGAAATTGGATAGATTGGATGGACGAACATTGAATTGAACCGGTTCAAAATGGTCCAAAATATTCATTGGATTTTATTGGACCTAGTCCATTTGTAATGGGCTAACATTGAACTGGATCAAATTGGACCAAATTCAGTTCAATTGACACCCCTACATTCAAGTAAGCCTCATGTTTCCATTAATCTTTAAAAGAAAACTAATTTTCACCATTCGTTATTACTAATCTACTCACATGTATTACCCCTCATTTAAAAATCAATGATATATCTCCTACCCTCATTCAAATGGAAACTTAGTAACAAAACATGGACACTCTCTCCATTCAAGTCAGCCTCATGTAGGGGTGAGCATTCGGTTTATTCGATTAAAAACCAAATTGAATAAACCAAATTTGTAAAATATAAAAGTGAACCAAAATTGAATTATTAAAAAAAACCGAAACCAATTTTTTCGATTCAGTTTTCGGTTTTTTGGTTAAAACTGAATTTTATTAATATTATACTAATACATATTATATATTATATATATTATATATATTAATATATTTATGTATATTATAATATATGTATATGTTAATGAATTTTATATATTTTAATATTTTATGTAATATATATTATATACATATTATAATATATTATGTATTACATATTAATAATGTAGATTACAATATGTATATAATAAATTTTGGTTAATTCAGTTTTTTCGATTAACCAAATTTCCAATCATGAAAATCAGAACTAAAACCGAAATTTTCTAAAACCGAATTAACCAAACCAAAGAAATAAAAATCATAAAACTGAACGAAACAAACCAAAACAAAAAAATTTGGTTCGGTTTTTCAGTTTTAACCGAACAATGCTCACTCCTAGCCTCATGTTTCAATTAATTCTTGGAAGAAAGTCCATTTTCACTATTCATTATTACTAATACATTCAAGATAGCTTAATTGTTGCATATAACTTTGATAACCTTCAAAGCTGTCATGTGGACAACCATGTATGGTCATGTACACAACATTAGGTTTGCCCTCATGCCATGTGTGGGTATCAACACTAATGTGTTCACTTGTGATTGGTACATGGTCATGATACATCCTTATATCTCACATATGTGTATAACATGCAAAATATTGATGTGTTTACTCATTATTGGTTATATAGTCATGACACATTCTTATATCTCACTATTCCAAAGTGATAGGTGTCAAATTAGATATTCATCTTCATATTGTTCTTGGTAAAAACCTAGATACTCTTCAAGAACAAAAATAATGTTCTAAACCAACCAATCCATCATTATGTTGGGCCTAAATTTGTAATGAATTAGGCTAAGAATTTTATGGAATTTAATCAAGGGGATGGTATGTCAATGGACTCGGAAAGTTGATATCTAATTCAACTTTGAATCTAGTTATCTCGAATTTGGATGCTAGAACTTCCATCCAATTAATAATCGAATCAAATATGCATTTAACCACATCTAATCCAAGTTCAACAAAAAATAAGTTAAAAATAGTTAAATATAATGAGATGGTTGTGGATTAAATCTAAATCTAACCTAAAATTTGACATGTCATATCTAATGTGGATGCATCTAGATCCGATCCAACTCTAACCCTTTATTTTTCCCTCAAGTTAAGTGAAGGCTCGTCCACACGTCCAATTTCCAATTTTAAAATCCCTTTGGACTCCAAGATTGAGACTAACTCGGCATTAGCTTTATTAGCTTCCACAACCATGGAGTTGGATTAGAGTTCTCAAAATAAAAAAGACCACCCAAATCAGTGAAATCAAATCAAAAAGTCAAGTTAACCTAACTGATCAATTTGGTTTTAATTTGATTTTTTTGAAAAAACTGAAGGTACTAATTTGATTTCAATTAACCAATATGAAAGACCGGTAGTTAACTGAATTTAAAAAACTTATAGAAATTTGCTACACAGCTTTAGGCTAAAGCCATGAATTAGAGCCCTCGATATATTGATGTGGGCTCAAATTTGATTGTTTACCAATTACAATATATGTCCATGTTCATATCCAATGTCAACTCCCAAGAGGATGGAAGGATGGAAATTTTTATGCAAATTAAAAGCTTAATAAGCACTACGTATTGTCCTTTGTAATCAACCTCACTCCCACTCTCTCCAATGTCCAAAACTATCATGTTGGATCCTATTAATAATAGGGATAACCTAATACTAATAGGCGTCCAAATTGTGTGTGAAGACCATAGATCATGTGGATCTCTAATGCCCATTTCTCTTCCCCTTCCTCTTTTCTCTCCTCGATGACCAATGTAGCTACACTACACAACATTTTCACCACCCAAGATGGCATGTCTAATCAAATTCTACAATAGCTTTGATCATTAGAAGTGCAAGGGCAACTAAGCAAGGGGGTGTACTGAGTCTATTCCATAACAATTAACAATAAAAATAACTAAGTGACCTTTTCCATTAAGAGGCTAATCATTCATTGATCTTTTCCAGTGTAAGAGAGTATGTTAACAATTAAACTCTGAACCTCACTTCTTATGGGATTGATATCAAACAATAGTCCCATTTTTTTGTTTCACAAGAATAGGGGGTCTTTAATCATAATCAAAATGGATTATTTTAATTCTAACTTATTGGTTGGGCAGAATTAGAATCTCATTCCTTTTCCTAGTGGAATGGTATTCCCTTATTCAACGAATGACCATTCCCTCCCCCTCAATTGAAAATGAAGTCCCATTCTAATTGATTCCAATTCTCATTCTAATTCATGTCTAAACTAATTAGACTATAGGAATAAACCACTTTGATTTCAATTTCGACTTTGATTCCGATTCCAACCATGAACCAAATAGACGATGTATGTCGGGGTGAAAATGGAAGAATGGAAGAGGAAGGTGTTGAGTTTTAAACTCATCAGAAAATAAATCCATTGGGTGTTTGATTGATTAATTACATAAGGACACCCAACTTACACTTTGAAAACTGGTTTTAAAGTTTACATCAAAATATTTGTTTTAATGTGTTTTCTCCTCTTTCAAGCCTTGTCCCACATTGAAGGATTACCTAACTTAACATGAGATTTTAAGGAGCATAGAGACTTGCTATTGCACAACACACGCACACACGTGTATGTGGCTCAATGAGACGCTTTAGAAGTGCACTTTGCATGGTTCATGAGAAGTGACTATTTTTAATGCAATGACACTTAGTACGATGAGATGATTTGTGATGGCACATTATGAAATCACATTGCGAAATCGTAAATTACAAATTGCAATTCATGTCATTTGTAAATTCGCAAAATCCCAAATTGTGACTAACGATTTGAGAAAGCCACATCTGACTTGAATGACTCTTTAACTAATCATGAATAGTCACAAAGTTTGAAATCGTGACTGTATAAAGAGTCTCTTTGAACCAACACATTCCTCTTTGAGGTGACTCTCTAGAACTTATATAAAAGGTGTAAAAGAAGCCAAAAAAACACATAAGTTTCCAATCACTTATCATTGAAAATACACTTGTCTCTCCCAATCAAATCTACTAATTGCTCACAGAGATTCTTCAATTTTGTTGGTTGCAATTTCTCACCCAATGCTATATTATATCATAGGAATGAATTTGTTGTAACCCAAAAGCAAATTCAGTAAAACTGAGTACGGGCAAACAATGTTCTAAAGACAACATCTTTAGATACACCTCAAAACTCCTCCAATTTTTTTAACCCCACCTATGAACAAAAGGCAGGAGAAAAGAGGCTTATTATGTGTGAGTCGGGATCTCTTAGGCACACATGATGATCACACTAATTAATCACTTAGAAAAATTTTAGACCCCTCTACCTAAAATATACAACCAATCTACCCTAAAAAAAACAAACTTTTGATACAATTTAAGTGTTCATTGAACGTAGTTTTAGTGGTGCTCCTACTAATCTGAACTCATTATGTGTTATGTACTTATGTTTGTCAATTGTATCAATCGATTGAGAGGTCCACACACACTCTTTACACCTGTCACTCTTTCATTGGGTTTCTAAAAATTATCTTAGGTTAGATTACCAGCAGATATTTCATCAAGTGCGTGAGTTGATCAAATACGAGACTAGATGGGCTACATATCTACATGTTACAACGCGGATTGCACTTTTATCCGTGTTGTAACACATAGATGGTTTAAGTGACGTGCAAAAAAGTAACGGGTAGGAGTTATATTCCCGTTACTTATTTTCTCAACATTTTTTCAACAAAAAAAAAAAACTTTGAACTTACCTGTCGAGCTTTGGCGTTGAGAGCTATTACAACTTCACAAAAGTACAAGTGGGATATTAGGTATCCTAATAAAGAAATTTATACGGTATTAATGAGACTATATTAGCTAATATAACACCAACTTGACAAAAGGTGATATGTTATTACACCAACTCGATATAATTTTGTAATCCACTTATGACTCAAATCTTAGGCTCCTTATCTAAAGCTTCAACTTGTAAACTCATACGGTATTAATCTTAGGTACTGTAATAAACTCATACGGTATTAATCAGGCTGTATTTCTCAATGTAAAGCCAAGTTAAAAAAAGTTATTACACCAACTCGATATAATTTTGTAATCCACTACCTAAATTGTTTAGGGTTGGTTTGGTTCATAGATGGAATTGGTTTTGGAATTGGATCTGGAATGGCCTATTCCTATGGTCTGTTTAGACCTATCAAATGGGTCGTGCTGGGCCGGTCGACCTATGTGCAGCTTGCGCAAAGTGCAGGCCATGTCGTGGGCAGCACGAAATTATATATATATTAATATATTATATGATTTTTTATGTATACAATTGTTTGTATATACAATAATTAAATAAAATAGTATAATAAAATTGAAAACAAAATTATATATATATATATATATTAATATATTATATACTATATATTATTATATAATTATCATATATAATATATACATATATATATATATATATATTTATATATATATGGGTCGTATTGGGTTGTACTGCACGCGGGCCATGGGCAGCACGACTCGCTCAGTCATGCCGACCCATGGACCTAAAACCCCAGGCCCAGCATGGCCCACGTATTGTCGTGCCGAGTCACAGGCGGCACTAACCAATTTACAACTCTAGGTCCGTTTGCTTTAGAATAGGAATTGGAGTCCTGCTTGCTGGCACGACCAATTCCATCATGTCGTGCCCAGCACAACCCGTGCATTATCGTGCCGAGTTGTAGGCGGCATGACCCGATTTACAACTCTAGGTCTGTTTGGTTTAGATAGGAATTAGAATCCCACGTGCTAGCACGACTCGCTCAGTCGTGCTATGTCGTGCCAGCCCAAGGACTTGAAACCGCAGGCCTAACATGGCCCATTCTATCATGCCGTGCTTGGCACGGCTCACGTATTGTCAGGCAAAGTTACAGGCGACACAACCCAATTTACAACTTTAAATCTGTTTGATTTAGATAGGAATTAGAATCAACTAAGATGAAATTTCATTCCCAAGAGAGAAGGGAATTTCCTCGTATGAAAACGAGAAAGGATTGACAATCTGTTGAAGTCATTGTAGATATGGAGTAAATAAAATATAAAAAGAAAAGAAAAACATTGGATTAAAGACATGAAATACAATGAGTATAAGTTTTTTTGATAGAATGGATTTTTGGCTGATTAGTCTCTTACCTTACTTTTTATTCTTTCTAAAATGCAAATGTTTTTCCCTTTTCGCGTTTTTTGAGCAGCTCGTCAACGATAAAGCTTGATGGATAAGCTTAATTTTTATTTTTTGTTAAAAATATTAAAAATTAATTTATAAAAAAATTAATACCAAACTTTAAAATACGACAACAGTATGATCATCAAACTTTAAAATACGACAATCTAATATCCGAATTAGATTATCAGTCGAGCCAAAATAATTCGAAAGACGGGAGTCTAAAGCGGACCCGCGTTGTAGCAGTATAACCCATCCGGACTCATGAAATACAACTGCATCGACCGCGTAAAGTGCTTTTCGACGTAACCCGCCAATTGAAAGGAAGAGGAGAAGAAGAAGATCCCTCTCTGTCTCAGATACAAATTTCCTTTCTCCACCGACAACTCTTCGATAGATCCAAAGCGATCGATTATCGGTTATCGCCTCTCTCTCTCTCTCTCTCTCTCTCTCTCTCTCTCTCTCTCTCTCTGGTTCTTTTGTCTGTCTTCACTTTCCACGATGTATAACATGATCGTCAACTGTTCCAACTGCCGGACACCACTGCAGCTCCCGCCGGGCGCCAAATCTATAAGATGCGCCATATGCCATGCCGTCACCAACATCGCCGACCCTCGTCAAGCTCCTCCCCCTCCTTCCCATTCCCACAATTACCACCCTGCCCCTTACCAACCTCCGCCACAGCCTTCGCCGTACAACCACGCGCCACCGGGTCCCCCTCCGTCTCCCCATGGTCGCAAGAAGGCGGTGATTTGTGGCATATCGTATCGCTACTCCCGGCACGAGCTCAAGGGCTGCATCAACGACGCCAAGTGCATGCGTTACCTCCTCATCAACAAATTCAAGTTCCCCGAATCCTCCATCCTCATGCTCACTGGTACGATGCATTTCAATAATACAACTCTGCTGATGATTTGCGTCTCTTAGAATTGTTATCTTGTCTTAATTCTGTCGAATTAGGTTCGTGTTTGATCTGAATTATTTCCTGTTTTTAATTATTACGTTGGTGTGTACTTAGGGTTTTTCTTTTTGCCGATTTATGTCTGCCTTTTCAATTTCTAGTTCTATCTATGTTATGGAGATAACTGCACCTGTTTATCCAAGGCACCTTGCGCATGGCCTTCTTCCTCTTCTCATTGTTTACAAGTCTCAACGAGTTACTGCTGAAACCTGGGCTAGGATATTCCAGTAGTCGTCATATCTCAACTCTTTCTTGCTTATATTTGTTGGTTTAAGCACACCGAGCAACGCGCAAGAGATGTAAATTTTATTTTTCTTGAACTAAATAGTAATACATTTCGGTGCTTTTTTTTACATGCTTGAAAAATTAATTTAGCCATCACGCGGAGACTGTCATCACAGAAGCAAATAGCAAGCAATTCTAAAGAACGACCAATTGGGTGACACCTTGGTTGTGCACTAGATCAACCTACTGCAAGTTTCTTCTTGTCCATCCATCTAAGAAAAACATGGGGTAGAATGTAAAATCGAAATCTTGATTATTAAAATCTTACCAAGTAGGTTATTGGTGAAAGATAGTTTAGTCATGGCTTGAGACCTATTGCCGTACCTCAACATCCACTGAACTTCTGATTATTCCAGAAGTGAATCCGATCAGTAACCTTTTTGCCGAGGAAGTCCTTACTGCCATTCGATCACATTTCTCTGAAGAATATAAATTGATTTTGAAGATTCATATGTGGAGGATTTTTATTGTTCTTTCTACCAGGGACACTTCAATTTTGTAAGAATTAATGGATTTATAACATAGGAGTTGATTATGGAACCCAAACATTCCAATGGAAATTCTAGTCTTAATGTTAAAAGGTAAAACCCCTGTTGAAGGAAAGGTTAAAGGCCTATGAGTTGGCATCCTTTTGTGTAAAATTATTCGATCAGAAGAGAGTCTGGATTATCATATGTGGGTTAGGTCTTGAAGCATCTGGCCTAGCTAATGGATATTCAGAACTGCTTGAATCATTCTATTGATCATTGAAATCAATGATGGTTTAGTAAAGTATCTGAAGCTGTTGGTGCAGTTAGTTTGGGGGGCTATTCCAAGTTTCATTGTAGGACGTCTGGAAGGAGAGGAACTATATGAGTCATTTGGACGAAATATGTGCAGCTTCAGTGCAGTGTTCAAGAAAGTTAGCCTGTGTCTTAAATAAATAAATAAGTTGCAAGAGACTCAGGAAAGATTGTATGTTTCTTAGTCCATTGTCTTAGCAATTGTGGTTGAAGGAAATTGATTAAGTTTCTCTTCTAAGATAACAAATTAACATTGATGGGGCTGTTGGTTGGAGCTAGTTGTTTTCTTTTTCTTTTGGGGTTAGGGATGATGGTAGTAGTAGATCAGTTGCTGATATGGTGATAGGAATGCTATTTGCCTTGGTGCATATGTTTGATCTAGGGGTTATTTCTAATGTGCCTAGTGTCACACAGTGTTCTCTATACTGTTTTTTTTTTTTTTTTTCTCTTTTATTTGTTTTCTCTGAAAGATGGTAAAGTGAGTTTATTACTATGCAAAAGTAGGGAGGGTAAGAAACCCTCATCACGTAAATAAAAAGTGTGCCTTGCACAGAACATGTACATTCAGATCCTATACAAGAGAAAACTCAAAAAATGATGGATAGCCAATGATCATTAAAGGAATTAGCTGGCACTCCCACAAAAAAGGCACAGACAACCAGCCCAACTTTTCAAAGCCCGTTCCACCTTGCCAAAAGCTGCTCCCACCGACTCACTCAAAAATTCTGTGATTCTGTTCTTTCCACATTGCCCAACAGATTGCAAAGGGGAGACAGCTCCAAAGGAATCTTCCATTGGCTGAAAAGGAGCCTGTCCTCCAAGATGATAACAAGTCAGCAACGGAGAACGGTAAGAGCCACTGAATCTGAAACAGCCTGAAGAAATGGCACAACACCTGAGAGTGTAAGGGCAATGAATTAAAGATGGTGGACAGATTCTGATGCTGAACACACAGGCTGCATGTGTCTTCTAAACCCAAACCTCGTTTCAGCAAGACATCCACAGTCTGAACCTTTTCCTTTGCTGCTAATTAGATAAAGAATATCACCTTGGGAGGAACCTGAGCCTCCAAATCCAAGACCAAGCCACACTTAACACTTGGCCTGTCAAAGCTTTATAACAAGACTTATAGAGAAGTGACCATTCTTTTCACACACTCTGGCATCCCTAGAACTGGGGTTGACTTGAACCTCCTGTAACCTGCCAAACATTTTCTTTAGTTTTTTTTTTTTTTTTTGAATGATAAAATGCACTATCACTAAATATCTATGATATGTTATTGAGAAGATTGTATGGATTGCATATAAAATATTTTAATCTCATTCACAAAAATCAAATTGCATATAATATGAAATTAGAACTAAAATGATAAAAGAAAGGATCCATTGAATATCAACAAAAATGTAATGAAAATTGAAATTCTTTGAGGCACAGACTCAACAAATTAGGTTGCGTAAAATTTGAATTCCTGTGTATGTGTGCACGTGTGTGTGTGTGGGAGTGGGGGGTTGAGAAAGAGATGGAAATGGAAACAGAGGTTGAAATCTAGTTTTGAAGACTGGTTAACATAATTCTGATTTTTTTTTAATTGGTGTTGTAACTCTATTTGCTCGAATTTTCTTTTGAGGTGGACTTGAGGGGGATACATTTTTTTTTGGGTGGGGGGGTGTTTCCTTTTGCTTTATCTATCTCTTCATCTACTGCCTGGGGCACTTTTTTGACTACTTTGATTCCTGATACTATTTCCCACTTATAGTCTTAATCCTGTTGTGGAAGTTGATCTGCAGAAGAAGAAACTGATCCATATAGGATTCCAACTAAACAGAACATGAGGATGGCACTGTATTGGCTTGTACAAGGTTGTCAACCAGGAGATTCTCTAGTATTTCACTATTCTGGTCATGGTTCACGGCAGAGGAACTATAATGGGGATGAGGTTGATGGATATGATGAAACCCTATGTCCATTGGATTTTGAAACACAAGGAATGATTGTTGATGATGAGATCAATGCAACAATTGTCAGACCTCTTCCACATGGGGTTAAGTTGCATGCAATAATAGATGCTTGCCATAGTGGAACTGTACTAGACTTACCATTTCTCTGCAGAATGGACAGGTTAGTATTCCTTTGCTTGTTAATCTGTGCTGGCTGGTAATATAATATAAACACCAGAAAACAAGGCCTGTGAATGCCACTTCAAAATTTTGAGCTGAAACTCCAATTTTTTACATGATCCTATTTATTTAATGTCTTCAACCTTGGTAACACATGTTTTCGTCGTTAATGTAGGACTGGGCGATATGGGTGGGAGGACCATCGTCCTCGATCTGGTGTATGGAAGGGAACAAGTGGTGGGGAAGCCATTTCCTTCAGTGGCTGTGATGATGATCAAACATCTGCGGATACCTCTGTAAAGTCTAGGCTCTCTAATTAGATAGCTTTAAGATAATGCATTTTATAAATAGGCTTTATAAAAAAATTGACATCAACTGGAAACAGAAAATTAACAATTCAAGCTAATGCTTTTTATGAACAGGCTTTATCAAAAATCACATCAACTGGTGCAATGACTTTCTGTTTTATTCAAGCTATTGAACGGGAACATGGGACTACATATGGAAGCATACTCACTTCAATGAGGGCTACCATTCGTAATACAGGAAATGACCTAGGTGGTGGTGTGGTGACATCTGTCATATCCATGCTCCTAACAGGAGGTAGTCTCGGTGGTGGGTTAAGACAGGTATCCAATCTCACCCATTAATTTTGGAAACTAGCAAAAATGTGTATTTGCGCATGCACTGTGCATTGAATACTTGCATGTCGTGCTCATATACATATGACACAAAGAGACACGTGCATAGATTTTCTTGACCGGTTTTTCTTCACAGATGGATTTTTTGTGAGTACTGTGGTGGCTGTACAAATGGGTGCACATGTTGTTCACCTCACTGCTTACCTGTCTCCCGTTTTCCCCAAGCATGTGGCCATGGTTGTCAAGCCACTAATTGAGGCTAGGCAACAGCGGAATGCCTTATCACCTAGGCAATGTTTTTTATATAAGAATCTGGCTTAACTTTAGCTTGTTTCCTTCTTTATGAATCAGCTGATTTCCCTGGTTGGTGTAGCAACTAGGAAACATTAAAAAGTGATCTAACATGAAAGAACCACACATTAAAAGTAGAATTGAAGCATCACATATCCTATGAAAAACTAGGAAATTCAAGGGGGAGACAGAGAGTATCTGTATCTTTAATATCATCATCTAAGTCTTGTCCATATGGGGTCAGCTACATGAATCCTGCTCCTCCATTCCAATCTGTTCAACAACATTCCAATATTAAATTATGGACCCTTAAATAATTTCTCACTACTTCAGCCCAAGTGTCCTTTTTTATCTGCCCCTAATTTTTTTTAGCTCCTTGAATTTGTAACAAATCACTTCTTCTCACTATTGCTGTAGATGGTTTCCTCCACATATGCCCTAGTTTACTTTTTGCCATTTTATAATCAATTGGAGCTACTCATAGGTTTCTTCAAATAAGTTCATTTTTTATCCTATCCTTTCTAGTTTTCCCACTCATCCATCTCAACATTCACATCTCTTCTATGTGTATGTTAAATCAAAGAATGGGAGAAAACAAGCATATAAAAGGACAGGATCTTCTGTAGTTTGGTGAAACATCATATGAAGCATAAGATGGTGTTAATACCCAATACAACAACAAAACTGAGGAAAATCAGGATTATTTTAGTCTAGAGACTCTAGACAGGATCTTGCTTAATAATCATGTAAGTTAAATAGAAATCTGACTTTCACAAGTTTGTACATGTGCTTATTTAAGTAGTATATAATAAAGCCATTGAGTGCATGTGCATGCATATAGTTGTACTTGTGAAATATATATTTATATTCCTTTTATTCAACAAACATGAATGCATACGAGTGTTATGATAATGTATCTGATCTTATGCCTTTGTTTTACTTTGTTACAGGAGCCACAGTTGACTGCCTGCGAAATGTTTGATGTGTATTCGAAGCCTTTTGCCCTATAGTTAATTTGTAATCACTGTCTCTCATATTATCTTGAGTGATTTTGTATAGTTTCAAAATGTCCATTCGTGGTAGTTTACCTGCCTGCGTCATTTTGTGTGCATATTATTGCAGAATATATTTAAACCTTTTGTTCTATTGTTACCATAATCATATTACTTTTACTGGAAAACTGAGAAGTGATAGCTAAATCCATTTGACTGAAACACGGCTCAAAGAAGCTGAGTGTAGACTGTTTTGGCTGGCACCTCAAGTATCGTGCGCAGAAGTCTGTCTTCTATAAATGCAATAGATGAATAATTCTGATTTCATTTTGTTTAAGTAAATAGGCTTGTTCTCACTAGTTAAAACCAAGAAAAGGTAA
The DNA here is from genome assembly GCF_055504915.1 of Nelumbo nucifera. NCBI lineage: Eukaryota > Viridiplantae > Streptophyta > Magnoliopsida > Proteales > Nelumbonaceae > Nelumbo > Nelumbo nucifera. The sequence goes on from NC_142654.1 coordinate 32,617,869, forward strand.
AATAGCAGTTAGATTAAAGAAGAAAAAGGAAAAGGAACTAGACAAGTAGACATACTCTTCTTGGTATCCTTGCTCTTTAAACCCAATTGTAGCTTACTAGGTGCAATTTTACTATGGAATATATCAGTCCAGGTTGTGCCTTAATGCTAGTTTTTCTATGGAAACCTTCAAAGCAAATCTTCTGGGGCAAGAGTCGAATTTGATATTTAGATAGTTACGAGATTACAAAACGAAGCTATTCGTACTTATTTGTCTCTTCATTGACAATATAATATAGAGATAAATTGAATTTGCACCCAGAAAACAGTTCATGCAATAGAATGTCTATCTTCTAAGAATTCGCTAATACCACTGACTTTACGCTTTACCATACAATTTCTTCCCCCCCCCCCAAAAAAAAAAAAAAAAAAGAGCTGAGTAAACAGTAATTTTCCTTTGGATTATTTTGCAAATTTCTCCTCTCCAACCTTTTGATTTGAGGCTCCTGTTACTCTGCTATTTAGACCGAAGCCCATTGTTGGAATCCATGCCTTCCATCCTCAAGAGTCAAGACCCCTCTTTTAGGCAAAAAATCCCCTTGGAAAATGCAAATAAAACTTGTTTGATAGACTTCCTACGGCTTCACCTACATTAACATTAGATTTGATCGGGAAGAAGAAAGCAGTAGGTGAATTAAATTATTTTACAAGGGAAAGGATGGGCACACTAGACGTGTTATTGAAGGTTAAATAATTTTTTTTTTCTGTAAAAGTACCGTGTTTATCTTAGCTAATCACTGAATTTATTATATCAAACCATTGGGATTAAGTTGACCCTTTCATTTCAGCCGAAAAGTTCAACTTTTCTACGTTACATCTCTCTGTTTAATTAAATATATCTAAATTCCTGGACCCCATCGCAGCGGTTTTTTTTTTTTCTTTGAAAAGCAACACAGACTCACGGAGTCACAGATCAATTGCAGGCTTCAATGAGGCAGGGATAGCTTAGTACCCGTATGGACTTAGTTCTCGTTTGTAACAGCAATTCTGGGTTTAGAGGTGCCAGGCCACCTGTGGATCAGATTCTGCATCATCATCAGCCATTGTCCATTGAGCTTCCCGAGTCCGCTGGGGCTTGTCGAGGTTTCATCTTGGAATCTGATAATCAAGTTTTGATTAGGAGTGGTTCCACCTGCTCCCCAAGTTGGCTGGTTGACTTGATGCTATGGAAATTGATAGGCATTGTGGCTTCTTCTTATCTGTGCCTGTTTAGCTTATTGTCTCTTCTCTTTGTCTTTGTCTTTGAATGATGTCTTCTGTCGTCAAGCACACACGACAATTACTTCTCATTATCTTTCTATTCCCATATTTTTACTGTCTTACTTTTCTAGTTTTCTCAGGTAAATAACTAAATAAAGAACTTTTAATAGTTAAAAAAGGAGAGCAAAATGAATTTTAAATTGTCATAAATGAACCGGGTTCACACTCTTCACACATCAATAGAATGACTATTCAGCCCACCTCAGAATTCTTAGTCCCACTGTACAGGTGAGATGAATCCTGATTGTAGATTGATGTCAAATTCACGGGTAGGATGTCATTTATAAGGGGCTACTAATAGACTAGGGAGGCTGTAATTTCAAAATTCTGCAGTGTACTCCAAAAAAAAAGTGAAAGAATTAATTGATATAAGGTGTGCAATTATCGAATTAATTGGATTTCTTTTATAAAATTTAAATTTTAATATTTATAAAATTGCTGGTTCCTCTCAAACCCCCTTTCACTTTGACTTTACTGGCTTTGATGATTCTTAAACCCAATTACAATAAAACCAAGATGATGCTAGTCCAATAGTTTAAGAGCTTCAGGTTCTAAAGCGTCAAAGAAAAGAAAACAACAATTGCTGAAAATATTTTACATTTAAAGAATCATCACGAAAGGGATTGAGAGCAGTTTTTGGTAAGTGCAAAAGTGATTTTAGTTATTAAAGTAATAGCGGCAGTGCAATTAAAGAAAAGTATGTGCTAAAACATATTCCACAAGCTCAAAATGAATTAATCCAAACCCAAATTAGCTTTGGGTTTGGATCATTTTCTAATTTTTATCATTCCTAAAAAAAATGAGACAGACATAAGCTAAATATATAGTGCATGTTTAACAATTATTTATATTGTTAAAGATACTAGATTTGAAAATTTTGTGCAAACATCAATTAATCTTACATATAGAAAAGTTTATAGGAATACAAATAGGTTAGATGGTATCAAAATTTTTTAAACATATAAACAAAATTTAATTTTTACTTGGGCAAATCTTTCTTCTAAAATTGCTTTTACTTTAGATCTTTGGTCTTTTAAATATAATATTATTTATATTTGTGTAACTACTTATTTTATTGATGAAACATGGGTTTTACATAAAAGAATTTTTAGTACTACAAGATTAGAATAGACACATATTGGGCCAGCTATTGCGACTAGTATTTTAAATACTATATGTACTTATGATATTAGAAGATAAATTTTTTTCAGTTATTTTTGATAATGCCTATAATAATGATTTAGCCACATGTATTTTAAAATCTCAATTAAAACCTATTTTAGAATGAAATTTTAAAATTGCTTTACATTAAGAAAAACTAAAAGTTATACTTTATATATTAAATCTTCACGTATAAGAAAACAAAATTTTAAAATTGTATACCATCAATCAATATGGAAAAATTTCTAAAAATTTTCCGTTAGATGTTCGATAATGAAATGATTGTTGTTATTTTAATTCTTTTAGAGAAAATGAAAGTATTTTTGAGTCAAATAGGATTTAGAAAAAAAAAAAGTAAGGAAAATTCATGTAAATATTTTGAAAATTTAACACATTCCATCATCTGAATTACCGCCAGGGGTATTGGTGATAAAGTAAAAGGGGTAAATTAGGGTATATATGTAATTTTATTTAAGATAATTATGCATTTTAAATAGAAAAAATCAGGTCAATTACGTTCATCAGGGTCTATAAGTAAATGGTCTGTCTACCATACGTCGTGGTTGGAAAGAAGTATGACCAATCCACACCGTCCATCAAATAAAAGACTTTCTAGATTGACCCAGACGCTAGCAATTGCTTTATTGCTTTCTCCTCTCGAATTCAAATGTCAAACCACTGTCTGTCATTGTAACTTTTGTCAGCAAGCCAGCAACCAATGCAGAGAGAGAGAGAGAGAGAGAGTTGGTTCTGTTTCAAGAGTCAAATTCTCAGCCAGCGAGCAAAAGAAGCTGGCAAGGAAAGATCCCTCGACTACCCACCAAAGAATTTTCTTCTTAAACTCCATAAGCGAAATCCGGTCAATGCTCTCTCAGATCATTCTCTCTCTCTCTCTCTGTGATGATCGATTTTGTTCCAAAATAAGCTTGTATTCTCTTTCTGCATTCGCTTATTCACTGGTTTTCACATTTTATTTCCGATCTTACCTCTGGTTTATCTCTTTTGCTGACCTTCCTATCCGGCCACGATGTATAACACTGATATGCTCGTCAACTGTTCCACCTGCCGGACACCACTGCAGCTCCCGCCCGGCGCCAAATCCATAAGGTGCGCCATCTGCCAAGCCATTACGCACGTCGCTGACCCTCGTAGTGCTCCTCCTCCTCCTTATTCCTATAACTCACCCGCCCCTTACCAACCTCCGCTACCGTCGGCATCCGCCCTTTCACCCTACAACCACGCGCCGCCGGGCCCCCCTCCTTCTCCCCACGGCCGCAAGAAGGCAGTCATATGCGGCATATCGTATCGGTACTCCCGGCACGAACTCAAGGGCTGCATCAATGATGCCAAGTGTATGCGTTACCTCCTCATCAATCGTTTCAAGTTCCCCGAATCTTCCATCCTCATGCTCACTGGTATTATTTTTCTTCCCCTATGATTTAATGGGGATTTTGGCTGCTTTCATTTGTTCATGCTTAAATTCATGTTCGAATCGGAATAATTAGTATTTGGTCAGTAGTTGTACGAAAGAGAAATGCAAATTTTGGTTTATTATTATTATTATTTTTTTTTTGAGCTGAAAATTTGAACTCCCTTTTTCCAAAAACAATTTGTTTGTTTGTTTCTTTGTCTTGTTGATGGGTTGAAACTTGGTCTTGTAACAACAATTTTGGTTTCTTCTTTTTAATTTCAGCAACAGAAACTTGGTCTTGTAACAACAAATGATTTCACAAGCATTTTTACACCATACTTATAATTTATAAGTCTGAACTCTGAAGAGATCTAAAACATAAATTGACGCTCTACTTTCCCTATTAAATCTAAATTATCAGTTTTAGATGTTCATCTAAGCTACTTAGCATTAGATAGGACAACCATTCAAAAGAAGCACCTGTACAAGGAAGCAGGTCGTGCTAAATTATCATCTGAAATACCACCACATGAATTCAGCCAGCAGAAGATGATCTTTTTATTTCACATAAACCCTGATTAAGTAATGAATGAGATACTGGATTACAGAAACAGTAATGTCCAGCACTCGAAACTGGTTTATCAAAATTTAAAAAGGCAGAAATGGAAAAAAAATAAAAGAGAAACTTGACCTTCTGATAGCCAATTGTTACTTCTAAACTAGGGTCCAACAATATAACAAGGAAGGGCAACTCATTTTGCTACTCGGATCATAAAATGGATAACAAGTTTTTCGGGCTGAAATATTTGAGCTATATTTTCCCCCTTTACAATGGAAATCTTGTTTTCCTCTCCATTTACATGAAAGGGTGGAAAAAAAAAAGTTCACTGAAAAAAGGGTAGAGTTTACATACATTTCACAAAGAAACAAAGGCATACTTAATTGAAAACTAGAAACAAAGGTGCTTGCTTTGCTGAAAAATATTTGAAGATGAAGAGAAGTTATCAATTGTTTTGGAGCCATGCCCAAGGGGCTTGTTTAACTACAAATTCTTTGAGGTCTTTTCAACATGAGCAGATATGAATTAACTTTTTAGATTTTGAACAGATATTATGACCTTAAGTTTCTTGATAGGTTAGTTTCTAAAAATGTATATCACCATAAGTTGCTTCATATTGAAAGTTTGAAACACTGGTAACTGAGGATAGGCATTTACCTGGAATTGAGATGGTTACAGTGGTCGGCAAAGTCATGGATTACTTCAAAATATGTTGAGATAAGCAGCGTCTTAAAATGTTCCCACCACTATGTGGACATTAAGTTTGTCTTTCTTTAGGCTTTTAATCTTTGTATCTTACCTTTTTTCTCATGCAAAATCACTGAGTTGAATTCTTTCTTTGAAACCAAATCAGGTAGAACTCTTTCATAAGTGTAATTTTTAGGGTATATAATAGACCCTGTACTTCATGTAAGCTATTTGATGTCTGTATGTCATTGTTACTATAATCCAATTCAAAGGGTTTCCCCTCCATGTGGGAATACTAAATTTCCAGAGGTGGAACTATTCCCATCCCTCAAACTTCAACTTCTGCAGCTGCATGAAGTTTAAGGTATATTTACCAATTATAGATGTGTTAAACGGGGATGCAAATCAATATATGCTTAGTGTTTTTCTGTTTCAATATTATCTGCTCCCCTACTACAAGGTCTTGCTCTCTGTGTGTGTCAGCTCTTCTAGTACTGCACTGTGCTATTGCCTATCAACAGATTTGCATCCTTATTTCCATTTAAATATATTTTTGTTATTGAAAAAAAAACCTCATTTCCAGATGATAAACTAATTCTTCTTTATTTTCCAATTCTAATATATAATAAGGAACATCAACTAAATAACAGATTACCATGTTGGATGTTTTCTCAACATGGTTTTTAGAGCAGCATGTCCATTTTCCTTAATTTTTATTTTTTTGGCTCTTTAGCCAAGAAATTCTGTTAATATTTTCATTGTCTTTTTCAATACTTTGTGCTTCTCAATCTACTTCCCACAAATAGTCATTTTTGGGGACTTTATCCGCAGAAGAAGAAACTGATCCATACAGGATTCCAACTAAGCACAACATAAGGATGGCATTATATTGGCTTGTACAAGGTTGTCAACCAGGAGACTCTTTAGTGTTTCACTATTCTGGTCATGGTTCACAGCAGAGGAACTATAATGGTGATGAGGTTGATGGATATGATGAAACCCTCTGTCCCTTGGACTTTGAAACTCAGGGAATGATCGTTGATGATGAGATAAACGCAACAATTGTTAGACCCCTTCCTCGTGGGGTAAAGCTGCATGCAATAATAGATGCTTGCCATAGTGGGACTGTACTAGATTTACCGTTCCTCTGCAGAATGGACAGGTTAGTAATTCATGATGGGTTGAATGTAAATATAGATCCCAAAGAGCAATCTGAACTATTGATGGGATTGAGCTACAATTTTCACTTAATTCTACCTAATGACCAGAATCTTACTGATGTATATTTTATCCATAAATGTAGGAGTGGGCGTTATGCATGGGAGGATCATCGTCCTCAGTCAGGTGTATGGAAAGGAACAAATGGTGGGGAGGCCATTTCCTTCAGTGGTTGTGACGATCATCAAACATCTGCCGATACCTCTGTAAAGTCTAGGATTTCTAATTGGATAGCTTCCTTTCTCTAGTGCTTTTATTAGAAATACTGATGTTTTCTATTCATAACTGCAAGTAATGGCATACATCACATAAATAAACTAACAAATTCAATCTATACTCTATGATCAGGCTCTATCTCAAATCACTTCAACAGGTGCCATGACTTACTGTTTCATCCAAGCGATTGAGCGTGGAGAAGCAACTACATATGGGAGCATACTGAATTCAATGCGTGATACAATTCGTAACACAGGTAGTGACCTTGGTGGAGGTCCAGTGACATCTCTCCTAACCATGCTTTTAACAGGAGGTAGCTTCAGTCTCGGTGGTGGGCTGAGACAGGTACCATCCTACTACTGCTACATTCATTGCATTGAGTTCAATCTGTACAATTACAACCTGTATTCAGACTGAAGCACCTAGGGGTAGCAGACATGAGCATGCTGCACAATCCATCCACCCACACACTCATGAATGGTTTTGCATGAAAACTGAGTTTTCTTGCTTGTAGCAGCTGAGGTAATGAGCCCAAATGGGTCTGCATGTTTTGACACTTAACCTTCCCAAATTTTTAAGATTTAGTATACCACTTGGCATGTGGCAAAGTGATACCACTTCTCTTACATTTTTTTTGTTAATTTGATTGATCCCTTAAGAATTCAATGGCTACATTTCCATGGGTAAATCCAAATAGGTAGTAAGGTTCTGTGATGAATGTGCTGAATGTCGGAAACTCCCTCTTGGATGGAGGGATTTGCTTGAGCAGTCTATCACATGGACGGACAGAAGGTTGTATCTGGACTCTGTATAGCAGTCAAAATTAGTTCCAGTGTATTATCAATAAACACAGTAACAGAACTGAAGGAAAACTATAGGAAAACAGGAATATATTTACAATTAAAGGGTCAAATCATTTGTGCATGGGTTTTTTCCTGGCGTTTTCCCTTCTTGTTGTTCTATTTTTCTACATTTATGATTTTCTTTCCTGGATTTAACATAGTTCCTGTTTTCTATTTTCTATTCCCTTTTCATTTGGCTTTTAGATAGTGGCTTGTCAAATAGCCAATTGTGAGCTAGTTGTTGCATGCATATAGCAAATGCACAACTTCTTGGGTGAGGGTTTATCTGCACACTACACTCCAAATTAGTTGGTATACCACATCTTAAATGGGGCAGCTGAGATATCAAGCAAACAGGTGATCATCTGAGGGTGTTAAGGTTCATTTCTGCAGCAAATGAGAATGATACATATTTAGTAGGTAGAGCATGAAAAGATGCTGGTAATACCAAAATTGCATACAGATGATGATTTAGTATATATTTCTGGCGAGAAGTTTTAAAGCCCAAAATATTATACAGATGAGTTTAGATATTGTTCTGGGCTTCTGGCAAGAAGTTTTGAAGCCCTTGTAAATCCAAGTTGTTCATGCACTTGAGCTTCTCGGTTCCTGTGATCCTGCGTATATTCTTCATGTTGACATGTTCATATGTGCCTTAGGTTTGTGCAAATGTGGCATGTGATACGTGTAGTTTGCCATGATTTATAATTCCTCCACATCATGAGAAAAAATTAACCTTAAATCAGAAAGAGGATCGATCTGTATGCATATATTTATGTACTTTTGCCGGAATGTATAACATTTGACAGTTAATGTCAGGCTTTGTTTCAATTTGTTACAGGAGCCACAGTTAACGGCCTACAACACATTCCATGTTTATGCCAAACCTTTCTCCTTGTGATTTGTATTCTCTCTCACACACACGATCTACAAGCTACAGCTTCTTTACATTGTGTTGACTGATTCTGTACAGTTCAAACGGATCCAGCCATGGGGAAGTGCTTGAGGTCTATCTTGTAATGTCCTTGAAATTTTCTTTGCGGACCTTGCCCTGTTTTCACCATAGGATGTAATTTTAACGTAGGGCAAGAAAACAATTTCACTCTGAAATGTTCATCCATATTTTTTCTCCTTTTGTAGTGGACACTTTGTTCACCCTATTTATATTGAATCTAATGGAGGAATTGCCAGATTATTTTACCAAAACAAGGAAGAGAGTTGCAGTATATCATCGCTTATGCTAAATTGTAAGGTTGAAAATTGAATAATCCAGGAAGGCTCAAATTCACCGAGTATTTAACTCAAATACAAAAGAAAAGAAGAATACAGAAAGTAATTCAAGTTCCTAAGTAGTCAATCCAGTCAGCATAACCACTGCACTGACACTCCTGTGACTCTTTCTTGGCTATGCATGGGCTGCGGTTCAACAATGTATTTTTAAGAGAAAAATAAATAAAGTATTGGTGATTCACCAAATTTTTATATATTTCTAGTTCTTTACATAGTAGAAAAAATAATTTTTCTTTTTTTTAGTCATTGAGTTTTAAGCTTATTCCTTTTTATATAACTTGCATATTTTGAGAAGTACATATCAACTGCTTAGCATGAGAATCAATTAATGGTGGCTCAGTGTGTAAGTTCTTTTCTTATTGTAATTTATTATTAACCAGAAAATCTATGAAACAAATTTACATTAAATTAATAAAAAGGAGAAAAGCCTGATAACCCATGGCAATGAGAAATGGTTTCTTTAGACATTTATAAAAGAAGATTAATTCATCCCATGCACTGGGTGGGAAAATGGGTTGGCCCTTAACCTAGAGGGGAGATATTACAATATACAAACATCGACTACTAAGATCTGTGTGAGAGAAAGAGAGAGAAAATATGGATTTTATGAGAGAAAATATATATAGAGAGAGAGAGAGAGGCATTTGAGATTTGTATTGTTGTATAATATATTATCAAGTCGGAGTTGAGCTCGTGTTGGATATTTTTTAGAAAGCCCATGCCCGGACTAAAATATGTCAGGCCTAGTGTTTTGGGTCCAAGCCCAACTTAGAATGAGTTGGGTCAAGCTGGTCTGTAAAGCTACATGGCCCATAAACAAGTCTAGTTCCATTATATGGAAATAGAAAGTAAACATGGAAATTTGCCTGGACAGTTGATACAAAAATGCCCATACCACCTCATTTAACCCCAAAATGAGCACAAAATCTATTTGGAAAAAATGGAAAAAAACCTTGCTCTGATTGACCATCAAAGTAAAAGGAAAAAACATTTGCTCTCTTCAACCACCGGCAGAAGCAACCATTAAGGCATTAAGGTTAACAGAAGAATTATATATATTCTCCTTTTCTGTTTACCCTGGTTGCTTTAGTGTTGGGGAGGCTAATCTCTAGAGCAAATTTTAAGAATCTAATTAGGGGTGGAGAGTTGAGAGGAAGAATGTACCACTTGCAATTTGCAGACGACACAATCCTGTTCTGTGAAGGTGAAGATACTGATTGGATTAAGAATTTGAAACTCACTTTACAACTTTCTAAATTTCGAGAAAAGTTGAGAAAAGTTGTATAGTGAGGATTAATGTCAGGCTGTCCTATTTCTATGGCGTCGTTAGACACCGAATAATTAACTATGCACAAACGTGGTACCATTCCAAGTTTGTATGCTCAATTGGGCCTTGGCCATTGCAATGAAGGTTGAAGAAATAATAATGATAATAATAATAATAAATAATAAATAATAAATAATAATGATAATTAGGCATGGCATGGCGAAGAATAACCGAAATATGTGATGAGAGAGAGAGAGCCCAAACCCCTAACATACATTTCGGCCGCAGATCCAAAGTACCCCAAAAAGGCCCTAGACATGAATAATTAACAACAATCACCATCCACTAGAGAAATGCATCTAGCTTACTTGACTTTATAGGACTTGGGGGTCTAAAATCCTCCAACCGCAGATTGGAGCTTGTAAGGATCTCATCTAAAAGCCCTTCTCCTTTCTCTAATTTTATGCTCTCAAGTGTGTTTCCAAGAACTTCCGACGCGAGCCCAATCTCTAGAAGCCGTCCTGGTTCTTCACCACCTTCATGTACTAGCCGCCCAACCTCTCTCAAGGGAACTATATTCTCTATGATAACTTTGGCAAGGATGCGCCCAAGAAACTCTGCTGCTTTTGGGGCATCCGGTATGTAGTCCTCCAAGGTAGAAAGAACAGATTCAAACCTGATTTTACAAAAACAAACATGAATAAGACAAGGATTCAAGCTACAATAGGGTAAACTAACCAACTTCTGTTTTCTCACTAGCAAACATGGTTCTTTACCCTTTGACGAGATGCTGTTGTGTCAGCAAACCATCTCGAGGTCTGGTCAGGTTGACCAGAAGCTTAGCCAAAAGATCCCTGTCCATATCTTTCCTCTCAAAAGAATCTGTGACCCAGATCGATATCATTGATGGATAGAAGCTCGGGGCATTCAAGTCTTTGATACACAAGGAAACCTCTTTCTCATCTTTGGCACTGAAAACAATAACCGGTACTGGTTTAGCATGATAATCGGAACGCTCATAAAAATCTATAGATTAAAAACCATATATATAAACATACAATGATCTTTTAATTCTAACATTGTACAGCTTACCAGAAATATAGTACAATGTAATTAGAGCATCTGAAAAGCAGAAGAGCAGAAAGCAAAAGAGGAAAATTTGCAAAATCTACTAAGGAATTTTAAGTGAAAAGCAATTCCTAATTAAATCAATCAGGTGGTCTAGAAGATTCTTTTTTCTGATCAAGCTTTTGGCAAGACTGGATCCATTTTTCTATGGATGTCTTTTGGCCACACTTCTGTCTTCATAAGACCATTATTTGATTAAATAAAAGGTGCAGAAATCAGAAGAAAGAAGTAAAAGAAAAGGAGAAGAGAAAGTTCGAGAGAATCATGCATGGAAATTAAGAGTGACACTTTACTTCCACCATCTTTTACTCTGTTGACACCTCATATGGGATATCGCATTAAACAGAACAAAACAGTGAAATTGGATAGCTGTAGCCAACCCCATGTAGTTGAGACAAGGCTTGGATGGTAATGATGATGATACTTCCTTTATTGTCAACCTCAATATGTTCGATAGACCTGTTCATGGGCCAGGTAGCCCAACGGGCCAGCCTGGCTCGGCCCATTTTGTCGGGTTTGGACATTATCTTATTTAAGCCTACGGGCTAGGACTCAGGCTCGGGCTCAAAACACTAGGACCCAATTTTTCCAGGCTGCGCTCGGGCCATCTCAAAAAAGTCCAGCCTAAGCCCGAGTTTGAGCTAAGGCCATATAATATGAATGAATCGATTTTTTATCAAGTAAAACAAAAAAAAAAAACTCTTTTTCCCAATTTATAGGCCAGGCTTCAGGCTCGGGCCTTGGACTTCAAGCTTTATAGCAAGGCCGGGCTCAGGCTCAAGATTTAGGCCCAATGGTCAGGTCCAGCTCAAGCTCAAGCTTGAATGTATTTTGTTAATAAAGATGCAAAGCCTGGTCCGTCCCAGCCCATGAACACGTCTAATGCTCGGTCATATCATGTTGATATGATTATAAGCAATACTAATAGCAGCCTAATAATCACAGTATAGATGCATAAGCTCATCATAAACAATCCCAATTTCATCCAGCATGGATCATACCCACAATGCATCTAAAATACTATGTGCCATAGTTTATACTCAACTTCTGCACTAGAGTGTGCAACTACATACTGCTTCTTGTTCCACCAAGAGATGAGAATAACAGCAACAAGAGAAGAATAGCCAGATGCTGATCGTCAATCACCAAGGGATAACTTACAAAATCTGCATTAGTAAACCCCTCAATCTTCCTATGTCAAATGATTAGATAAGACAATGCTTCCACCTGGATTACCCTTCAAGCAAGCAAGGACCTCTGCAGCTGCTAAATAAGTATCCCTAGCTGAGTGCACATACTAGCTGATGACACTTCGCAGCAATGGTGATATTTGGGCATATAACAAGACATTAACACCCCCCTTATCCTCAAGAGGTTTCCCATCTGTAGTTGACAATTTGTGGCTAGGATCAACAGGCAACAGGAGTATCAAGTATCAAAAGGCTTAATGCCCAGCTTCCGTCTCCTTTAAAAGATCTAAGATGCATTTCTGTTGACAAATAAAAATGGCATACTTGGACCTGGCCATTATGCCCAAGAAGTATCTCAACTCTTCTAGGTCTTGTTCTTCAAAAAAAAAAAAAACTCTTCTAGGTCTTTAACTTCAAACTCTTTATTGAGAAACTGATCCATCTGCCCAAAGGGGTTAAGAAGAGATCCTACCATGGAGCAAAAGGATTTGCGGGTCAAAGCCTCCTAGGTTAGTTGGTTTTAGGAAGATGGGACACGTGAGTAAAGCCCTTATTTACCAGTGGCTATGGAAACTCCATAGAGAGGATCAGCATTTTGAATAAGACCCCATGCAATTTAAGTTGCAGTTGGGTTCAAATTATATCTTTGTGTGTTTTTATGTTTTACCTTTTCTCAGTTTTTATGTTTTACCTTTTCTCTAAAAAAAATCATATATTTGGAAGATGAGTTGAGTGGCTATGGCAAATATAGTGACTGTTGTTAAGGCTTTGTCGACTGCCTAATAAAGTTTGAAGACCAGTTCATAAGTTGTGCTTGACAAATGGCACTATCTTTTAGAGCCCCATCCCTATAAGGTCTACAATGAAGGCTCAAGTGTTTTGAATGCTGACTTGAACAAGATATCCTCAGATGTTAACCAGGCTCAGGTTAGCAGAGTAATAGGGCCAAAAAGTCAATTGCAGACTTTGACGAATATGTTCCAATTTCAGAAGAAGGTGGTACACCTTATGTTCATCCCCTTGAGGACTGTTATATGGAATGAAAGTTGGCTTTAGGTGGGGCATCACACGGGTGGATATGGGCTGAGCCCAATGTTAGATTATTCAAGCTTGGCTCAACAGAAAAACATAAGGCTCAAGTTCAAGCTCTAGCTCAATTCGAGCTAGAAACATGAACTCAAATTTGGCTCAACTCAAAAGCCCATATGTTTGAACTTGACAATCAACCAAGCTTCATATAAAAAATTACAAATCCTACATATTAAAAATTAACAATATTATATAGAATATAAGTTCCATTAGGCTTGCGAGCTTCACTAGGTTCAAGCTCAATTCAATTAGCAAATGAATCTATATATTGGGCTCGATTTCAGCTCAAAGCTCAATTTGGCCAAGCTTTTCATGGGTCATTTCCTATCTCCACACTAGTGTTAGTTGATCAAGCAAACTAATGCAAGTTGGAAAGTGCTCTAGTTTCAACAAGCTTGGCCAATAAGTTTGTGCCTTCAAAGATTAGTAATTCGAATCGGGAAATCAAGTTGAAAGGGGTGATGCAGCTAGGGAGAAAGAGAGAAAAAGACATCAATAAGCAGGTCAGTCATATCAAAAACGAAATCGGTTGTCAAATTGTCAGTGAATTGGTTTCGCCAATAGAAGAAGATGGGAGGTTGGTACAATTAGGGGGAAAAGGAGTTGAAATGGCAAAGATTCCAAGAAGTCCTTGTGATGAAGTGGAGAAGATGGACAATTATTTGTTCTCTCATGTGTACTGTACATTGGAAAGTTTGGGGTGGATTTAGGGAGGAAAAAAAAGATGCCAGTCTAAATGAAGAAATCAAAAAGGTGATGATTCAAGGGTTAATTTGAAAAATCCCAAGGGTTCAAACACAGGTCAACTAGTTCATATTACAAAAGTGTTTCATGACTTGAAGGAAGGGCTTGACGGGGTGGGTCCCAATAGTAAGTACAAGCGGTATAACAAGAGGAAAGGGATTAAGGATAAAACTAGAACTAAAAGTACTGATCAAATCAGTTTTGGTTTGGAATTTTTGAAGAAAAAAGGGGGAAGAGAAAAAATTAGAAACTGCTTCAGATGGTCAAAAAGAAGATATAATACTAAATATGGTGGAGACTTGAGAGACTAAGGACAGATCAGGGGAAGAAAAAGGAGAGGAGGATAACAAGGAGATGGTTTTTGATCGAGTGAGAAAAATAGAAGGAAATTTGGATTTGAAATGGGTGGTGGAAACTGAAGCCTAGGTAAGCAAGATAATGGGTTTGTCTTTTATAGGAGGGGAAGCATTTGCAAGAAAAAAGTTCTAGGAATTGGAAAAGTGTATTGTAACAGTAGCAGTCTCTGAGGGTTGAGGACTGAGGAAGGTGAAATGGAGGAGAGCAGGTTCAGAGTAGTAGGAAGGTGGAGGTATGAGGTGTCGATCGAAGCCAAGACTTTCAAGTTCGAAGAGGAAAGGATCAAAGGTGATGATGTTTTGAAAATCAGAGAGAATAACAGAGCGACTGTGTTGGTGTCAAAGGAGGTCTTAGTCTGGTTGAAAGGTTTCATAGATGGGACCATCAACTCTGGTAAGGTGATTGGATGGACAAATTCTTTGACTGTACCAGGTAAGAAATATGTAACAGAAGTGAAAAGAAACAGAAAGGGTTGGTTTATCTCTATGGAGTTTTTCGGAACAAATGGAAAGCAACTACTGTGTGTGCCAAAAGGGAGGCTACGGAAAGGGTGGATGGATTTTGTGAAGGTGCTACAGTCTTTTCTTGTAGCCTTGGAAGTGAAGAGAGCAGAGGGGGTGAAGAGAACTGGTCAATTCTCCAAAGACCAGGGTAAAAAAGCTCAGGAAGGGGCAGTTTCGGTTAGTTCCTCTGGGAGCGTAGAAGTGCAAGGCACTCCGACTGAAGTGGTGGTTGCTTGCGCGTCTAGTCCTCAAAGATTATTGGTAGGAGCAGGGAAGGATAAGTGGAAGAAAAGAAGGGTTTTAGTAGCCGATAGAGGAGTGACAGACTGGAGAAGGGTTCTGTGTACTGTGGCAGGGGAGTTAGGATCTGGGAGTGAAGCTTTGTTGTTCCCTTTTGCAGAGACAAAAGCTGTGCTTGATGTAGGCGACCAGGAGCTAAGTTTTAAAGCAGTAGTGGTGGATGGAGTTCTGATACAGGTTCAGAACTGGAGTCCATTTTGCAATGAAGTCAAAGTCTAAGATGGTTGTGTCCGGCTGAAGCTTGTAGGCCTTCCATTTCACCTCTGGCGGAACTCTGTTCTTGAACACATTGTGCATTGTCTGGGAGGCATCTTGATGAAAGCTGATAAACGATTTCTGGGTGCCGTGGAGTTACAGGTTGCTGGTGTAAGGCACGAGAACTTGTCGAGGGTCATTGAAATATGCTCGGATGATGCCTGGTACAAGGTGTGGGTGGCCTCTGAAGTTGAATGGTCGTGGGGGGGAGGTGTTCCTAAGGTAGAAGATGATGAGCTGGAGGGGTGGTGGACACGTGGAGGGCGTTTGTTGGGAGTCAAAAAGGTGGAGCAGACGCAAGGTTTTTTTGAGGTTACTGAGCCGGTTGGGGAAAACCAAATGACAAGAAATCCCATTAAGGAAAAATTTTCAAATAGGTTTGAATTAAGCAATTTAATGGCGAGATTCTCTTCCTTTGCTGACGTGGCAAAAAGGCAGGGTGGGTTGGTCTGAGCCGTTGAAGGTGGGGGGTGGGTCGGGCGGGGTGAGGGTTGAGCCGGGACAGAATTGGAAGGGCCCACGTGACAACTTAAAAGGTCACGCGGGCGGGTCGGGTGGGCGTAACACTGAAAGGGGGATCCGGTTGAAGGACCCACATGATAACTTAAGTCGTCACGTGGGTCGGGGCAAAGGGGCTTCTCTTGGGGCGTTGATAGACAATGCTATTGGTCTATCATCGTCCCAAGTCGTGAGAAAGGGGGGGCTTGTGCGCAGCGGCGGAAGATGGAGAAGAAACTGGTGTTGCAGTGGGTTTCCCGGCGATGTTTGGAGGAGCTTAGCCAACTGCGACGCTCCTCAGAAAGGCTGAATCCAAGATTCGATAGGGACAGAACTGGAGAGAGGGAAGAGAAGGATGAAGGATGGGCGCAGTGCAGTGAAGGAGATGAAGAAGCGGAGGACCTTTCTGCTGATGGTACTAGTGTGGGCAGTGTAAACGACGAAGGTAGTTGTGCTGGTGGTGACGTGGATGGGTGGAATATTGCTAGCTTATTTCAGAGTGTAGGTTGCAATCGGGTCAACTCATTTCCAAGTCTACAGAGTGTGCAAGGAGTATCAGAAGGGGTAAACCGGGAGAACAGGAAGCTGAGCAGGAACACACCATCTAGGGGTGAACCAGGGGTAGAGGGGAAAGATTACCAGGTTGGCCAAGGGACAGAAACACTTTCCAACCAACTAAGGGAGACAAATGTTTACCAACCTCTGGAACATGAGAGGGAGGCCGAGAGCAATCCTTTTCTAGCCTGTCCACCAATCCCAGGTAACGAAGTGAATTCGGTTTGTGCTACTAATGTGTTTCCTGTGTCCTTGGTTCCAGATTCCGTTTCTGTTCCATGTCCTGTATCCCATGAATATGCAATCGTGCTAGAAGGTGGGCTCTCCGATGAGGGGGAAAAGGGGATGAAGGAAAGTGGGAAGGTGAGGGAAGGAAGGTTTAGGAGTGAAAAAGTGTGGGAAATCATTGAAGAAATGTTTAAGTGGAAGGAAAATTGATTTGAAGGAGGAAAGGGGAGGAAGGAAGAGGGGAGGAGCTAGTGGAGAGGAGGAAAAGGTTTGAGGGTAGAGATGGAGGGAAAGGAACAGGGAAGGAGGGAAGTAATAGGAGAGGGAGGTTGGATGGAGAGGAAAGAACAAAGGTGGGACCAGGGGAGAGGAAGAACGGGCAGATGGGCAGAGATGGAGGGGTTTCTGTAGGAAGGGTAGGGGTGGAGGACTCGGTGAGAGAAGACTTGCTAGTAGAATTTATAGAGAAGTTGGGTTGTAGGTTGGAAGATTTGAATGTATTGAAAGAAAGTTTACAAAAGAGGAAGAAGGAGATCAGAACAAAGAAGAGGAGATTGAGTGAAGTTGAGAGATTGAAGAGAGATGTAGGAGACAACAATCTCGGGGTAAAAGGAGATAGGAGGAAAGGGGGAAAGTAGTGGAAGGTGGCAAGGGGTTTAAATAAGAAGTGGAATGAAGATACTCAGTTGGAATGTAAGGGGAATTGGGAGTGCAAGGAAGAGAGCGACAATAAAAGAGGTAATAAAACGGTTTGACCCAGACATTGTGCAGTTGCAAGAGTCTAAGAGAATGGAGTTTAATAGCAATTGGGCTCGGAGTGTTTGGAAAGCCAGGGGGGTCAGTTGTGTGGCTGCTCCCTCTTGGGGTGAATCCGGGGGGATTGTAACAATGTGGAAGAGGGATGTGGTCGAAGGCCTGGAGGAGTTGATCGGAAAATTCTCGGTTTCCGTGAAGTTTAAGTAGATTGAGGGTGATTTTATGTGGGTCCTCACAAATGTTTACGGACCGAATGACTACAGAAAGAGAAAGGAGTTGTGGGAGGAATTGGCGGATGTTAGAGGGTTGTGGGATGGGCCCTAGTGCTTGGGTGGAGACTTCAATGTGATTAGATTCTCGGAGGAACCCAATAAGGTTAACCAGAGAATGACAAAAAGCATGAGGAAGTTTAACAGCTTTGTGGAGGACTTTGAGCTTAAAGAGATCCCCTTAGCTCATAAGACATTTACTTGGTCAAATCTCCAATCTAGACCCATTTGCTCTAAATTGGATAGATTCTTGTTCTCTCTGGATTGGGAAGTCCATTGGGGAACCTTGGCTTCTAGAGCTCTTCCAAGGGTGACCTCCGATCATTGGCCCATAGTGTTATGTAAGGAGGAAAGAAGGCGTGGAGGTCCTACCCCCTTTAGATTTGAAAATATGTGGTTACTCCACCCAGGGTTTAACAACAAAGTGAGGGAGTGGTGGTTTGAGTGTAACCCATTGGTGGAATGGGAGGGGATGAAATTCCATAAGAAACTTCAATTTTTGAAAGCAAAAATCAAGGAGTGAAATTTGGTGGAGTTTGGGAGGATAGAAAAAAGAAAGGGAGATCTGCTGGATAAGATTGAAAGCCTTGACTTTAAAGAAGAAAGGGGAGAAGTTGGAGAGGAAGACATTGAGCTCAGGAGAGATCTAAGAAGACAGTTAAAGGATTGCCTGCACAAGGAGGAAATTAGCTGGAGGCAAAAATCTCGGTGTAAATGGGTGCAAGAGGGGAACAGAAACACTAGGCAAGAGAAGGAAGAACTTGATCTCCAAATTGGTAGTAGATGGAGTTGAGCTAGTACATCAAGAGGAGATTGTCGGGGCTTGTGTGGAGCACTTCAAATCTATCCTAAGAAGGCCTGTGTGTAGAAGGGTGTGGGTAGAAGGTTTGGACTGGCCAGATGTAGGGGTGGAGAACAGGAGAAGGTTGGAGAGAAGCTTTAGTTTAGAAGAGATCAAGGAGGCTATTTTTTCTATGGATAGAACAAAAGCCCCAGGGCCGGATGGGTTCACAATGGGTTTTTATCAGGACTGTTGGGACATTTTGAAAGATGATCTTTTGTAGGTATTTGAGGAGTTTTGCAGGAGAGGAATTGTTAATCCGGGTGTGAATTCCACATTTATAGCTTTAATTCCAAAAAAGAAAAATGCTTCCCACCCGAAGGATTTTAGGCCAATTAGTTTGGTTAATAGCTTGTATATGATCATTGCAAAAGTGTTGTCTTTGAGGCTGAAGAAGGTTTTGCCAGATATCATTGCACACTACCAAGGAGCTTTTGTGAATGGAAGACAAATCACTGATCAGATTTTAATTGCTAATGAGTGTGTGGAGAACTTTAAGAGGGATAAGAAGAAGGGAGTGGTTTGTAAGTTGGACTTGGAAAAGACTTATGACTTGGTGGACTGGGAATTTTTGAGGAAAGTTTTGACTAAATTTGGGTTCGGGGCTAGATGGTGTAAGTGGATCATGGGTTGTGTTCGGAATTGTCATTACTCAGTGCTAGTGAATGGGGACAGTGGTTTGTAAGAAGAAAGGAGTGGTTTGTAAGTTGGACTTGGAAAAGGCTTATGACTTGGTGGACTGGGAATTTTTGAGGAAAGTTTTGACTAAATTTGGGTTCGTTATAAGACAAGGAGACCCCCTTTCTCCTTTCTTGTTCATTATAATTGCGAAGGTTTTGGGGAAATTGATTCACAGAGCAGATTCTAGGGGGCTCATTAGAGGCTGGAGAGTTGGGAGGGCAGAAACCCCTCTTACTCACTTGCAGTTTGCTGACGACACGATTCTTTTTTGTGAAGGCGGTAATGTGAGCTTTATTAGGAATTTGAAGTCGGTGATACAACTGTTTGAGCAAATATCCAACTTGAAAGTTAACCTTGAGAAAAGTTGTGTTGTAGGGGTGAATTTAGAGGAGGGAGAAATCAGGGAGAGTGCTGAAGTATTGGGGTGTAAAGTCTCGGACTGGCCTTTGAACTACTTACTTAGGGTTGCCTTTAGGGGATAATCCCATGAGGGAGAGCTTTTGGAACCCGGTGGTGGAAAGGTTCGAAAAAAGACTAGTGTCATGGAAAAAGAACTACCTCTCTCTTGGTGGGAGAATTACTCTTATTAAGGCCACGCTTGCTAATTTACCTATCTTTTTCCTGTCGGTGTTTAAAATCCCAGTAAAGGTTGCTAATAGATTGGAGAAGTTAATGAGAGATTTCCTGTGGGAACTGGGAGAGGAAAAGAGGGATCATAGAGTGAGCTGGGAGATAGTTTGTAGGAATAAGACTTGTGGTGGCTTGGGGCTTGGAAATATTAGGAGAAGGAATATGACTCTGTTGGGAAAGTGGTTGTGGAGATTCCCATTGGAGAAGGAGAAGCTTTGGGCTAGAATAGTGGCAAGTATTCATGGGCTGGAGCATAATGGATGGGACGCTGGAATCAGAGCTAGGACCACAAGCAATTCTCCTTGGAAAGCCATTCATGACCTACTACCAGTTTTCTCCCCTAATATCAGGTATGATTTGAATTCCGGTAACTCCATAAAATTTTGGGAACAAACCTGGGTGGGGAGTGCCCCTCTAAAGGATCAGTTTCCTTCTTTGTTTGCTCTTTCTGATTTGAAAAATGAGCCCATCTCGTCTTTTACCACCCCGTCCTCTTCCATTTCTAGGATTGGGTGGAACTTGGGTCTAAGAAGGGATTTGAGGGACTCAAACTTTGACATTATTTTGAGCCTTATTGCAATTCTTGATAACATTGTCTTAGACCCCACTAGGGCGGACTCTAGAATTTGGACACCTTCTCCCAATGGCATTTTTACTTGTACTTCTTTCTTCAAAGTCTTAATTCAGTCCACCAGTCCTACCTCCCCTCCTTTTCCTGTTGATGAGGTTGGGTGCAGAGCAATACCTCCTAGGGTTGGTAGTTTTTGTTGGGAAGCCTATCTGGAAAGAATCAACACTGGTGCTTTACTCCAAAAAAAGAGACTCAATACTTGTTTGTCACCTCAGTGGTGTGTTCTTTGTAAAGTGGATGGGGAGACTGGTTTTCACCTACTGGTGTCTTGCCATTTTGCGAGGTCAATTTGGGAATGGGCTTTGTCCCTATTTGGTTGTTGTTGGAACCCCCCATCAGACTTGCAAGGCCTTTTTTCCCCTTCTTTTTTCAGGTGGCGGATAAAAAGGGGAAGGACAATGTGGAAAGGACTAAGGGCTGCGGTATGTTGGACACTTTGGGAAGAAAGAAATTCCAGGATATTCTCAGAAGCTCAGAGAGGAGCAGCAGATCTGAGGGCTATCATTCATATTAGGACGGTACAGTGGCTGAAATCTTTGGAGCTTTTCACAGATTACACTGTGGATGACATGTTGAGGAAGTGGGGTGAAATTGCAAGTTGCACACAAACTAAGTTAGTAATGAGTGTGGCTTGGACCCCTCCACCTAGTGGATTCGTGAAATTAAACTTTGATGGGTGTAGCAGGGGAAATCCGGGACAATCGAGGATTGGGGGTGCTTTTAGGGATGAAAATGGGGTCATTTCTGCCATGCTCTCAGGCCCAATTGGAGTGGGTGACTCCCTTAGAGCTGAGATCTTTACAGTTATGGAAGGAGTCCAAAAAGCTAAGGAGTTGAACATCAGGAAACTCTTAATTGAAGGGGATTCAGAGGTGGTGATAGGGTGGTTGCTTAAAGACCACAATGGCTTATGGAAGTACAATAATGAGAGGACGAAATTCAAGTGGCTGGTGCGGGAGATGAAGGTTAAGATACGTTGGGTTAAAAGATCGGCTAATTCCCTAGCTGACGGTTTAGCTAAACAAGGGGCAGAAAGGGATTCACTTTTTTGGGCCAAGCTGTAACTTTAGTGTGTTTTCTTTCTTTTCTCTTTCTTTTTTCCTTTTCTTGAGACTCTTTGTTGCTCTTGGAAGATAAGCGTGTTTGTCTTCCTTTTGTAAATCTTCTTTGATGAATTAATGAAAGTGTTATTGATCAAAAAAAAAAAAAGTGTATTGAAAAACGAAAACTAAGAAGAGGAGACCAGATTGGGAAGATTTTTTAGGGTGGTTTATGGAATGGAGGCCTTATGAGAGTTTTCTAGGTTTTGAGTTTCTCGGGATTTGGGAGTAAGCTTTTTGTTGTGTTTGTAAGGACTAGGAAGTTCTAGGATGAACTCAAATTCTTATCACCTATGTGTCGCCTGGGCACCCCAGTCCTAGTGTTGCCCAGAATTGCCTAAACACCTTGAAAAATATGTACGGTGGGTCTAAGAAAAGAATGGGGTTCCAAATAGGTATATAAACCCAGTTAAGGGTACATATGAGGGTGCAAAAATGTTAGAACACCTATGGGAGAGACATCAAATTTTATAGTTATTATGGGTCTTCACCAAGGTTTAGCACTACGCCCTTATTTATTTGCAATGATCCTAGAGGAATTGACTAACATAGGTCCCACGGTGTATGTTGTTTGTTGATGACATTATTTTAATTGATGAAACTAATGAAGGATTCAATGCAAAATTAATCTTATGGACAAATGCCTTAGAAACAAGAGGTTTTAAAATGTGTGAGACTATAACAGAATATATGATATGTAAATTTAATAATAACAATAGGAGTGAAAATTAGAGTACACTAAGGATTGAAGACCGAGAGATAACTCATGTGACCTTTTCCAATACCCCGGTTTAATATGTAGGAACAAGGGAGAGATCGAGGAGCATTCCTCCCATAAAATTAGAGCAGGACGAGCAAAACAGGGAGGTGCATCCGAAGCTTTATGTGATAGGTGAATATCACTTAGATTAATAGGAAAACTCTACAAAATAGTTTGTAAAGCCAGCTATGCTGTACGGAGCGGAGTGTTGGGCAGTAAAGAAACAATATGTCTAAAAAATGAGAGTGGTAAAAATGTGTATGCCGAGATTGAAGAGTGGAAAACTATAAAGGATAGGTCAGAAATAAAGTAAATTGAAAGAACTTAGAGTAGCTCCAATAGGTGATAAAATGAGACAGAGTAGACTAAAACGATTTGGTCACATGTATATAAGACCATTAATAGCACCTGTAAGAAGAAGTGATTTGTTGCAAGATGAGGGGGCTCAAAGGGCTAGGGGTATACCAAAAAGGACATGGTATAAGTAGTAAGACATGATTTAAGTACCAATAATTTAACAATGGATATAACATTGAACGGAACAGAATGGATAAACAATTAGATGGAGGCTCCATTTATGAATCGGTGAATCACCAGTGCCAAAGAGAGAGAACGAAACATTGATTTTCTGCTAACTGAAGGCAGAAACCGGTAACAGAATAGCACCAAGGAACGGAGATTTGTGGTTGTCAGTTCAAAATCCTTTGAAATTAAACGAGGCCTCAATCAAAAAGATGATTACGTACTAACGGAAAGGGGCAAGGGAGCTTGGACACATATAATCCTGTCTCGAGAGGACATTCTATGCACTAGAACCTACATCCAGGAAGCTCTGGAACGTGAACCTTTTAGCAGACCGTAAGAGATGCTCAAAGGAAGAATCCTATGTTTACAACTTAAATCAAATACCTGGGGCAGATTCATCCGTCTGAGCAGATGGGAAAAATCAGACAAGGTAAGACACATTTGCATCCCAAAAGAACCATCTTCTGGTGGCTGGAATTCTTTCATCCAATTTTTGGACTGAGCTTGTCCACCTAGAGTGAAACCCCGCCATGTTAATCTCACGCAAGAAGCCTTTCCCTTGCTCGAAGTCAAAAGCAAAATCATAAAATCCGGAGGGTCTGCGTTTCTATCTATTGCACATTGGGAAAAGCCATTTGGAAACTAGAGATTGGCTTTCGTTTGTACGAAAACACCTTCGTTAAATTGGGATGAAGTGGAGAATCCTGAGGAAATTTCTGAAGCTTTCCTTTCCTTCTTTAAAAACCTCTACTCCGAGAGAAGTGAAAAATCCTGAGGAAATTTCTGAAGCTTTCCTTTCCTTCTTTAAAAACCTCTACTCCAAGGATAGTGATAACCAGTTTACATTATATAATTGGGACGGCACTACCCTATCAGCTGAAAAGAGGGATTGGTTGGAAAGAATCTTTGAAGAGGAAGAAGTCAAGAAGACTATTTTCAGCAAGGACGGAAACAGGGCTCCAGGGCCGAACGGCTTCCCTATTCTTTTCTTCCAAAAGTGTTGGGAAATTGTAAAGTCTGATCTCATGGAGTTTATCAGGGATTTTCATTAATATGCCATTGTTAATAAGGGCCTTAACTCTACCTTTCTCTGTCTCATCCCTAAGAAAGAGGGAGTTTTGGAAGTTAAAGACTTTAGACCTATAAGTTTGGTTGGGAGCATATACAAAATTCTGGAGAAGGTTCTGGCCAACAGACTTAAAGAAGTCCTTGAAGATCTAATTTCCCCAAATCAGTTTGCTTTTGTAGAGTGAGTTCATACATCATCCCAACGAGAGGCGCGAGCTGCAGCCCCTCCTTGAAACTTACAAGTAAACTAGGAAAGAAAAACAAGAATCACAACTGAGCCCAAAATAATTCTTCCCTATTTACCCCTTGCTTAGCTAACACATCTGACAAGGTATTTGCTGATCTCCCCACCCACTGTACAGTGACCAACATATTCCTTGTCAACCAAATAAATTTCTTCATTTCATTCTTGTATCGCCACATAGCCTCTTTAGAATTTTTCAACCAACCCACCACCACTTTGGAATCCCCCTTGATTATTAGGTGTTGTACCCCCAGCTGGTTTGCAAATTGGACCCCTTGTACAGCAGCTAAAAGTTCTGCCCTGATGGAATTCCCAATTCCCAAAGGACCTGAGTAGAGCAACAAAATCTCTCCCTTCTCATTTCTCAAAGCACCCCCCACTCCCTGGATTACCCATGCTGCTTCCATCAAAGTTCAACTTAATTGAGCCTTCGGGTGGAGGAGACCAGCTTGTAATTGATTTGGCCTTTAAAGATGAACACCTTGCTACTATTGACCAATTTCTCCAAATGTCATTAAAGGAGAATTGATGAAAGATTTCCAAGGTCTTCAGCCAAAGTATTGCCCTGTTTAACACACAGTCTTTCAAATCTTGGTTGTTCCTTTCCTTGTCTTGAAAAATTCTGAGATTCCTTTCTTCCCAAAGAGTCCAAGTCAAGGCAGCACGAGCACATCTCCACATAATTCTCCCTATTTTTGTAGGCCAATAAAAGGTAGAATGGTTGAAGAGAATGTGAACTTCTGCTGGTAGACTCCAACTACCCCCAAACAACGAAAGTAGCCAAGCCCAAAGGTCTGCAGAAAAGGGACAAGATACTAATAGATGGTAACAATCCTCATCGTGAGCTCTACAGAGGATACATCAATTAGGAGAAATACAGAGAAAATGTCTTCTCTTTTGTAGGTTGTCTAAAGTGTTTACTTTCCCATGGAAAACTTCCCAACAAAAAGCCATAATTTTTGGGGGAACTAGCCTTACACCAAATTTCTTTTGACGGAAAGGGTTGGTGAGTAGAAAGTTGAGAAATGGACTTGAAAAAAGAAGCACAAGTGAAGGTTCCATTGGGTCTAGGAGTCCAAACCCTCTTATCTGGCTTGGAGGGATCCAAACAAACCTGATTAAGACACCCAAGCAAAAAAGAAAGAGACTCAATTTCAACATCCCTAAGTCCTCTACGAAACCCAAAATCCCAAGTAGGATCTAAGGGTGTTCCCAAAGGTGAGACAAATTTTGAAACCATCTCTTTTTTGTACAAAGAAATAGAAAAAAGCGAAGGGAACAAATCCTTTAACGGTGAGTCTCCTACCCAAACATCCTCCCAAAAAAGGATAGAGTTGCCAGAACAAACTTCATACCTAATAAAATTGAGGAATTGAGGAAGGGTGTTGTGAATAGCCTTCCAAGGTGCTGCTAGGTTAGCTTGCCTCGATACACCAGCATCCCATCCCTTCTCTGACCTCCCATGAATGCTTCCCACCACCTCATGCCACAATCTCTCTCTTTCCAAAGGCCATCTCCACAACCATTTCCCTAACAGAGCTTGATTCTTTCTAGTTACCCTCCCAATTCCCAAACCCCCCTCTTCTTTACTTCTGCACACAATTTCCCAATTAACCAAGTGATCCTTTTTCTCTTGTCCCGACTCCCATAAGAAGTCTTTCATCAACTTCTCCAGCTTCCTAGCTTCCCTAACTGGTATCCTAAAGACAGACAAAAAATAGGTAGGTAAGTTAGCCAAGGTAGCTCTTATTAGGGTAATTCTTCCTCCTAAAGAGATATAGTTACTCTTCCATGAGACTAATCTCTTCTCAAACTTTTCTAACACTGGGGTCCAAAATCTACTCTCCCTAGGATTTGCCCCTAAAGAAAGCCCTAAATATGACATAGGCCAAGCAGAGGTGGAACACTCAAGACACTCCGCAATAGCCTCGACCTCCCCTACCTCCAAATTTATACCTGCGACGCAACTCTTTTCCAGATTTATTCTCAAATTAAAGACACTTTCAAATCCTTTTATTAGCTCCTTTAGGTTTGCTACCTTTTCACTAAGACCTCCTTCACAAAAAATCATTAGGTCGTCTGCAAACTAAAGGTGGGTGGCGGGGACTTGGTGTCTCCCTATTCTCCAACCCCTAATGGCATCTTCGCTGCCAGCCTTAGTAATGATCCTACTAATCACATCATCTACTAAGGTAAAAAGGAAGGGTGAAAATGGATCCCCTTGCTTGACACCCCTGCAAGCTGGAAAAAAGTCCCTCACCGTACCATTTACTAGAATAGAGTAGTGACAAGTACTGATACACCCAAAGATCCAACTACACCACTTGTCCCCAAATCCACCATTTCGCATAACCTCTAATAAAAGCACCCAGTCCACCAAATCATAGGCCTTTTCAAGATCCAATTTACAAATGAATCATTTCCTACTAGACCTTTTCATTTCCTCCACACACTCATTCGCAATTAAGATCTGATCTGTTATTTGTCGCCCTTGAATGAAGGCCCCCTGAGTTTCACTAATGATGGTAGGGAGGACTGTTTTGATCCTCAATGAGAGCACTTTAGCCAGAATTTTATAGATGCTTGTCACCAGACTAATTGACCTATAATCTTTTGGGTGGTTGGCATCATTCTTCTTAGGTATCAAGGCCAAAAAGGTGGCATTAATTCCAGGGATTATAGTCTGATTGTCTGCAAATTCCTTAAAGACTTCAGCTAGATCCTCTTTCAACACCTCCCAACAGTCTTGATAAAAACCCATTGTAAAGCCATCTGGACCCGAAGCCTTGGATCTATCCATTAGAAAGACAGTCTCCTTAATCTCTTCTTCCTCGAAATCCCTTTCCAGCCACCTTGCCACTCCTTCATCAATTCTTGGCCAATCCACCCTTTCCATGACTATTCTCTCACTCAAAGGCCTACTATAAAGCGATTTGAAGTGGTCCACAAATTTTCTGGCTATGTCATCCTGGTTGGTAATCACCTCCTCTCCTATCTCTAGCTTGGTCACAAAATTCTTTCTTCGTCTCCCATTTGCCAAATCATAGAAGAATCTAGTGTTCCCATCGCCTTCCTTAATCCACTTGTGTCTAGATTTTTGTCTCCAACTGATTTCTTCCCTCAATAACACTTCTTCCAACTCCTTTTTTAATTATCTCCTTAACACTCTGTCCTCAGTCAGCCCATTGTGAGATTTCTTTACATCCAAATTCTCTATTTGAGAGATTAGGCCCAATTTTTGCTCCTCAATTCTACCAAACTGATCTCTATTCCACTCTTTTATTTTGGCTCTCAACCTTTTTAATTTCTTATGGAACTTGATCCCCTTCCATCTTACCCCCCTCTCCTCCTCACCCCACCACTCCTTCACTTTTTTCACAAAATCTGGATGGGTAAGCCACATATTTTCGAACCTAAAAGGTTTGGGTCCTATAGGAAAAGACTCAATTCCTATTTGGATAGGACAGTGATCGGAGGTGACCCTAGGTAATGCCCTAGCCACCAAGTTTTCCAAACTATTCTCCCAGGCAAGGTTAAAAAGGAACCTATCCAACTTCGAGCACAAAGGGGTTTCCTGAAGGTTGGACCAAGTGTAACTGGCTTGCAGCAGAGGTATTTCCTTCAGTTCACAATCTTCAATAAAACCATTAAATTTCATCATGTTTGTTGAGATTACCTATTGGGGATTACAAATTTCATTAGAGAATCTAATGACGTTAAAATACCCACCCAAGCACCAAGGACCATCCCATAGCCCCTTGATTGCATATAGTTCCTCCCACATCTCATTCCTCTCTCTATAGGAATTAGGGCCATAAACATTGGTTAAGACCCATACACACCCATTTTCTACATTCTTGCACTTAATGGAAACTGAGAATCTGCCTATCAATTCTTCCACTACTTCTACCACATCCTCCCTCCACAGTGTTACAATCCCCCCCGAGGCTCCCCAAGAAGGAGACGAGCTCCAACCTAAACCTCTAGACCTCCAAAAACTCCTCACTCATCTCCCATCTAATTCCATCAGTTTGGATTCTTGTAACAGCACAATATCAGGTTTTTCCCTTCGGAGTAGGTCTTTGATCGCCCTTCTCTTCCTTGCACTCCCTAACCCTCTTACATTCCAGCTAATAATTTTCATTGATACAAAATAGCAAAGGAACCCAATAAGAGGCCATATTCTCCTCGATTTAGACCCTTCCTCCTATCCCTTCTACCATTGAATTCTAAATCCCCCTCAATGTTTGAAATTAGCCTTTCCACTTCAGATCTTTTTTTCTTATTTGTTCCTCTTCCCCCCCCCCTTCCCAATTTCTCCATCCTTTCCAGCCAATGTTTGAGAAAGAATTTTACCCTTCTCACACTTATTTTTGCTACAGCATCTTTCTACGAGTCCTTCCTTTTTATTTTGTTCCTCCATCATTGTACAGATCAACTCCCAAATTCTATCCGCCTCCCCCTTACTACTTCCTTCCAACACCCTCTCTCCTCCTTCCACTATCACCCTCTCTCTTGCATCAGAAACTCCTGGATGGGAAGCTGGGGTATCTGTTACAGGCATAGCAAACAAGTCAGTACCTAAAACAGAATTGACACCCATACCTGATAGAATGGGGGTAGGACTAGAATCACTGGAAATGACTTGCTGACAGGCGGCACATGGTTTTAAAGCCTTTCCCCTTTTTGGACAAAGTTGTGAAGTAGACATGGTGAAAGAATCACTTCCTGACGACCTACCCACTTGGAAAACCTTTCTCTGTGTTTCCGACACTGGAATACCTGCATCCATCCTCACGGCCAATTCTTGTCCCTCTCCACCAACATCCTGTAATTCATTAGACTCAGGGTCAGCTCCCTCGACGAAGGGAGGAGGAGTTTTCACAGCTTTAGAACCAATTTCTTCACCATTCCTAGTCTTCCTGCCACCTGCCTCTTCAGTCTCTTCCTCTAAAAACAACAACTCTGTACGCAAACTTTCTGTTTCAAGAAGATCATTGTTGCTTTTCGGAGACAAACTTCCCAGACTTGGCGTTTCGTCTCTATCAGAATCGTCATTGTTGTTTTGTTCACTCAACCAATCTTCAAGCCCTGTTCTGTTCTCATCACTAGGCTTCAGATATCTCGGGTTGCACCTATCTGGTGAGAGACGGTTCGCCAGGTTGGATGGGACCCACTGTAAAAGGAAGACAAATTGTGGACAGCATTCTTATTGCAAATGAGTGTGTGGAAAGAAAGAAAATCCTCTGGGATCCCGAGAGTCCTTGTAAAACTTGATCTAGAGAAGGCGTACGACAAAGTGGATTGGGACTGCATTCTTGATTGCTTAAGGCTATGAAGCTTTGGGAGAAAACGGATCAGGTGTATTAAAGGTTGTATTGGCACTCCTTGGTTTTCAATATTGATAAATGGTGAAGCTAAAGGTTATATTTCAAGGCTAGTAGGGGTCTAAGACAAGGTTGCCCTCTTTCCCCATTACGTTTCACTTTGGTGATGGATATATTTAACTATCTCTTCAACAAGTCAATTCTTCTCAACTTGGTGAAAGGATTTGAAGTGGGTAGGGATAAAATTCACATCTCTCACTTACAATTCGCTAACGACATAATCCTATTTTTGGATGCCTCCACAACCAACATCACAAACACTAAAAGGGTAATCGAATGTTTCGAGATTCTCACTGGTTTGAGAGTTAACTCAGTGGAAGTGGAACTTATAGAAAATTTCAAATCTTTGTTGGGATGCAAAGAGGAGAATCTCCCCATTACCTACCTTAGGATGCATCTTGGAGGGAATCCAAAATCCCTCAGTTTTTGGAGACCAGTGATGGAGAAATGCGAGAACAAACTACCGACTTGGAAAAAGTGTTCTCTCTCAAAAGGGGGTAGAGGCTTACTCTCTTAAAGGCCTTCTTATCAAATATGCCTGTCTACTTTCTTTTTGTCTTCCAGATTCCGACTAAAGTCAGAAATCAGATTGAGAAGCTCCAAAGGAACTTTCTTTGGGAAGGTGGTGGAGATAAGAAAAACCATTTAGTCAACTAGAAACAAGTATGCAGACCAAAAGAGAAAAGAGGTTTGGGTATTGGACAGCTTAAAGAGAAAAATTCTTCTCTCCTAGGCAAATGGCTCTAGAGATTTCCGAAAGAACCCAATGCTCTTTGGACAGCTGTCATCTCAAGTAAATATGGACGAAATACTAACGGGTGGGATTGCAATCTCCATTTGAACAGGATAAAGGTCACAAATCCTTGGAGAGGTATATGTTCCATTCATACTTCTTTCTTTCCTTTTATAAGGTATAAAGTGGGAAATGGTTCTAAAATTAAATTCTAGAAAGATCTTTGGTGGGGGGAATCTACCCTGGAAACCTCTTTCCCTAGGTTGTTCCCTAGGAGTTAACCTCAGATATTACCTATCTTTGCATCCTTTGGACGGTGAATTCAGCTCTGTTCAAAGAACTTTCTGTCAATGATCTTATCAGAGATATTCACCCCTTTCTGTTTCTCCCTCATCCCCAGCAAACATCCTTGAGGCATCCCGTAT
This sequence comes from Nelumbo nucifera, assembly GCF_055504915.1. Classification (NCBI taxonomy): domain Eukaryota; kingdom Viridiplantae; phylum Streptophyta; class Magnoliopsida; order Proteales; family Nelumbonaceae; genus Nelumbo; species Nelumbo nucifera. Next base: position 32,648,715 of record NC_142654.1, read on the forward strand.
CCATAAGTGAAGGAGTGATAACCCTTAATTTTGACGGTTGTGCCTTAGGTAATCCGGGCCTTGCAGGTATTGGTGGTACAGTTAGGGACGAAAGGGGCAATATTTGCTGGACTTTTAGTGGTCCAATCGGCTGGGCTGACTCCATAAAGGCTGAAGTAATGGCTGCTCTCACCAGAATCAGGATAATAAAGAATTTGGGAATTCAGAATTTGTTCATTACAGGTGATTCAGCAAATACGATAAAATGGTTAAGAGACAAAGAGGGGGGCCCTTGGAGACTGTATCATTATCTGACTGAAGCTTGGGATTCTTTAGATGCTTTGAAAGTTAATTTAGTTTGGATTCCTAGGGAACACAATCATACTGCAGATTTGGTGTGTATTTGGAGCATTTGTATAGCGACAAGTTTCCTCCTTTGTAACTTGTAGGGGTCCCCCCCCCATTTCTTCTTAATAAATTCTGGTTAAATTTTCTCAAAAAAAAAACAGAATGGATAAACAAGATTTATGTAGCCCACCCCATATAGTCGGGATAAGGCTTGGATGATGATGATGATGATGATGATGATGATGATGATGATGATCCTCCATTTAGAGTTCCATTTCATCAGATTGAAACACTAGATGGTATTCTGATTTCCTTGATTTGTTTGGTGATTTGGTCTTATTGCATTATGTTACATCTTATGCAATGATAGAGTAGTGAACCACTGAATACTTGGTTCCAATTTATCCATAACTTATTCCCTGACTGTAAATCATCCGCTCAGTGGAACATTTAGTCAAAGGCCACCTGATGTGCCCTTTTCTTATTCAGTTTTCTCACTGAAACTGCTGATTACACTAATGTTAAGTTGTCTGCCTTGTCAGTAAATGGGCTTTAACAAGTAAACACATTGCTCGATCTTTTCAAACACATATCAGACCCACAATACTTTCAAATACCTTTTTCAAGTTGGAACTAGAGGAGAAAAGCTGCAAAATAGAAATACTTTGCATCATCAAGCACTTATAACCATGTGCAAGCTAGGAACATATTGTAACAAGGTGGTCAAACTAGATGCAGTATCTCAGACTACCCTGATGAAGTGAGAAGCCCAGACACTGCCATGCGAACTATTTTAACTGCCCAACCGCAAAAGTAGAGTTGAATTTAACAAGCACCCTCCTATAGCCCAATAAAATGTAAACCCTATGCCCCGAAACAGAGAGATAGGGCCTTAGCTAATGGGGTTAACAAAGCCCACCAACCTTGACAAATTGAACAGGATCCTAACCATCCGGTCTAAAAACTCTACTGCCCAAAAAACAAGGGTTCCAAAAAGAGCAATCGTCATAAGTTCCTACACCAATAGAGAGTACCAAGATCAAACAACCTACAACTGCAAATCTAGCAATAAGGAACCCATCCCTTGCTACAGAGATGATAGTAAACTGTAGCAACCCAATGAATATCACATCCATGATAAATAAAGAAAAATTAAAAGTTTCGAGGAGGAACCTATCATTCCTCTCAATGGCCCATCCACACACATCTCTGCATCAGTTTTCACCTTCTCCAAAAATCACCCATACCAACCTAAGAAAACACTAAAAGAAAATCCAAAACTCTAGAAAACAGCACAGTGAATGAAACAATAGTACTCTCTATTTTCCATTTTGACTTAATGCAATCCATAAAAGACTATCATTAGATAAATTCCTAGGTAGGTTTTTTAGGAATTGGGAGGAACCCATCCAACATGACTAAACTCAAGCCATAGAACAATGGATTAGAGGATGAATCTCTGTCCATTCCTCCTTCAAAGTGATGCTCTACCCTCTACTCTTGCACATTATGCAAACATACAAGTAAACCACTTATTTGCACTGTTTTCCACATTGCTATAAAATTATCCAAATAAAAGTCCAGGAACCACAACATGATATCAAATAATAAATAAAAGACCTCTACACTTCAATGGAATCCACAATATAAAACAAAAGTACAATCTAAGTTCAAGGAAGAACATGCAAAATGAATATGAAGAAGAGGATAACTTTTTAGACCAAAAAGTTTTGTAAAGCATCAACCAGAACAAACTTAAGTAAAAGAAAATATAATTGCACTTACAAAAGGGAAACACTATAAACAAAATGATGAATGGCTTTTCACCATCAGTGGTAGAAACACATCCCATTGTTAATGCACTAAGGAATTCGGACACAACTACCAGATAAGGCATAGAAAAATCCATAAGGGAAGAAGATACCTGTAGAATTCTCTGATTGCTGCTATTGACATGTCTCGAAGACGTTCTTCAGGCCATACTTTTTCTGATGTAATATTTTGTGAAGCAGCAGAAGACCCCTGCATCTGTGTGGCAGGTGAAGAAGTCGTAGATCTATCAAGATAGCGATCTATGGGTCTTAAGTCCCGATTCCCAAAATATGAATTGCGTTCTTGTGAACTTGATTGGTCATAAGAAGGTGGTCCCATGAATCTGTCCGGAATATTTCTTGGTATGAGCTCCTCCCTTGAGTTATAATTTGTCCACTCAGAAACAGGACCATAACCATTTGGACCAGGCCCCAACCTCTTGGAGTCTCCAGGGCTAGGAAGAATATCAGCAACAGGAACATTGGATATCAGTGGTTGTCCTCTGATAGACATGCCCCTAGCAAGACCACCTTGGGGACCAAGAGTAATAGAATCATCATCCATCTGCCTTTGTGGCAAAGGAACTGACAATGTCCTGCTTTCGTAGGGATGTTTATCCTCCAACCTAACGTCTTGAGCACCATATCCACGACTCTGAAGTGGCAACCCACGGAAACCACCCATCTGGGTGTTTGGAGAAGACAAGGGTGACCCTCGCGAACCATAGTCCATGGGTTGCCCCCTTCTTGCTGAAGAGCTAATTCCTGAACCACCACGGGCAAGCCTACCTTGTGCCTGCCGCTCCTGAGCGGCATCCCTATGCACTTCCTCAATCTTTTTTGGCCCCTCAACTTTTCGCCGTTGCTGCCACTTATTCTTCCTCAGGTCAATCGCATCCTTCAACATGAACCTCACCCTAGAAGATAGTTTCATGTTTGTCGATAACTGAGTCATCATGTCAAAATATGCATCCATGTGTTCCTTGGCTTTGGCATGGTCTATCATCTCCCCTATAGTGCTCATTAGTTTGCACAGAGCTTCAACATCTTCCTCGTCGGGATTCTGATGCTGTCCAAGCAACTTTTGGATGCATTCATGCATTATTCTCTCAGTCAACATCCTCTTCTTATACAGTTCTCCGATCAATCTTATATTACCAAGCATCCGCCTTCGTGCCCGAATCCGTTTCTCCTCCCTTTCTTCCTCAGACTGTTTAATCTCGCCCTCCTCCTCAACTCTATCAGCTTCTGCTTGCTCCCTTTCCCCTCTCTCAAATTCTTCCTGGCACTTGTTCAAAAGCGACCTCTTAAAGGTGACCTTTTCATTATCCTCACTGAAATCAGGCAACTCACCAGCTAGATGAAAACAGAAGTTTGCATACATTTCACAGAAAGTTGGTTCCATAAGAGCTTTATCAAAAATCTGGGAAATGACACCCCTAAGAGTAACTGCATTGTCAATATTAACTTCTTTGACTTGCTTAAAAAGTTTTTCAAAGTTCTGTGGAGTTAGCTTGTTGAGTATAGCTTTTAACTGTCTTTGCTTGTTCTCTTTTTCGTCAGATACTTTACCCACTTCATACTTCTTCTGAGCTTTATGCATTACCTGTAAAGGAGTCTGAGGTGAAGGAATCAAACCTTTCTGAATACCTGTAGTACGCTGCCATCTATCAGCATCAAGACTGTTCCTCTGCATCCCTCCTTGAGGTGTCAGAGATTGCATTGGCCCTGAGAGGATTCCACCAACATATTGAGCAGAAGGATGACCACGTGGATTTCTTAAAACACCATGCATACCTCCTTGAGCAGGTCGAAAATTCCCAACAACACCTCCAAGACCAATATCCAACCGCATATCTCTCCCTGCAGTAAAAGGACCCGGTGACTTGTTCCATTTGTCATCATCCACCATACCACTTCCACGACGATCAGACCGGGGACCTCCAGCAGGCCTATCTATAATTCTTCCAGAACCAGAATATGATTCACGATCAACAATATGAGCTATACCAACTGGAGCACTCATTACGGCATCAGCTATATCAGATCCAATTTCAAAACCCATGGGAAGATCTTTACATTGTTCCACAAATGTCAGCAGGAAATCTCTAGAGTACTTTTTTTTGCCAATGACCTCACTTCCATCTTCATCACGATGCATGAAGCCACCACGAACATGCTTTCCATCATCCGATGTTTTCAGTTTTGGGGTAGAGATGTCTGCTGCATCTTCCCAGTCGTCTGGTTCAGTTTTACTTTGTCCATCTTCCTCATTTTCTATAACATCCTTCCCAGTATCATCTGATGCAAGCACCTGCTTCTCACCAACACTGGAAGTACTGTCTATACTCTCAGAAGAAATAACTGGTTCTTGCTTTTCTTCTGGACCCTTATATGCCATATATAGATCAGAAGTTGTCCCAGCAGCATCTGCTATCTTTAGAATTTCTCTTCTCTTTTTCTTCCCCCTAGCATTACTCTTGACCCTATTCAATTCTAAAGCAAGCCTATCCTTGGAACCTGACACTACAGCAGAAAGTGGACCACCACTTGAATTCTCAACACCCTTCCTCTCAAGTTTTGAAGCCACTTCAGAGGAAACTGGAGTTGGAATAGGAGCTGTCTCCTGCTGAGATATATCAGATTCCATTGCAGAATCATTTTGACTACCCATTCGTTCACCTCTAGTTGAAGGGGCATTCAAAATTGAATTGGTATTTTCATGAGAAAATGTTGATGAAGCAACAGAAGTGGTGGATTCATCATAAGTAGAATCTGAAGATGTTGCAGAAGTCTGTAATAAATCATCAGTTGTTCTTCCAACTTCTGAGACATGACTCGCTGCTTCTTCCTTCAACTCATGCTCAGTTTTAGATCCAAGCTCACTGCCAACATTTGTGTCTTTCAAACCAGAATCCTTAAGCTCAGTATGTTT